>NW_011479872.1:0-1544 GCF_000754665.1 Bison bison bison | reverse complement strand
TTGAAATCTCAAATCAGATCAGATCAGTCACTCAGTCGTGTCCGACTCTTTGCAACCCCATGAATCGCAGCATGCCAGGCCTCCCTGTCCATCACCAACTCCCAGAGTTCACTCAGACTCACGTCCACCGAGTCAGTGATGCCATCCAGCCATCTCATCCTCTGTCATCCCCTTCTCCTCTCGCCCCCAATCCCTCCCAATATCAGAGTCTTTTCCAATGAGTCAACTCTTTGCATGAGGTGGCCAAATTGAAATCTAGTGAACTAAAAAATAGCAGGGAGGGCCTGGGCAGCCTTCCACTCAGTACCTGTGACAGTGAGCAGTGGGAGCTGGGAACAGGGCACCTTGACGGGGGACTCACCACAGCAGAGATGTTTTCATGGTAATATTTGTAGAGGAAGCCGTCTTGCAGCTGGATGGCGGCCAGAGCTTCCAGGACAGAGGCACCAAAGTAAAACAGGGAGGCAACACAGTGGTAGGCTGCGTCCTGCAGGGTCAGAAAGAGCCATCAGAGAGATGGGGCGGCCAGCTGGGAGGCCTGGGACAGCTGTGGTCCAGCAGGGCCTGTCCACCCCGCCTGACCCTGCCTGGCCTGGGCCAGGCGCCTCCACCAGCCTCTGCCACTTCCTTTGTCACCCCGCCCCACCCCCTCCTCAGAGACACTGATTGCCCAGGGTCGATGGGCTGAGCTCGGTCTCACCGGTCTGGGGGCAGAGTAAGGACTTTGATGGAGGAGGGGCACTGCTTTCCCGTGAGGTGGGATCTAGTCGTGGGTCGAGGGGTGGCCCTTTCTGCGTGCAACTGGTAGAAATCAGTTCTGGGCCTGAGAAGTGTCCGCTGTGGTCACAGTCCCCAGTTTGGATGTGGCCTCGGTGCTCAACTCAGAAACAAAGACTCAGGCCATTTGTATTGTTGTTTTGTTGTTAGCTTTTTTCTTGAAGGATGACCAGGGATGGGGGTTCCAGTTATGTTTAAAAGCAAAACAAAAGGAACTTCCCTGGTGGCACAGTGGGTAGGAATCCACCTGACAATGCAGGAGACACAGTTGGATCCTTGGTCTGGGAAGACTTCACATGCTGCGGGGCAGCTAAGCCCATGCGCCACAGCTACTGAGCCTGAGCTCGAGAGCCCGGGAGCCACAGCCAGAGAAGCCACTGCAGTGAGAAGCCGGGTACCACACGGAGAGAGGCCCCGCTCACCTCAACTGGAGCAACCCCGAGCAAAGCAGCGAAGACCAGCACAGCCAAATAAATAAGTAATTTTTTTTTTTTTTTTCAAAAAAGGACTAGAGCAGGCTTTGAGTAGTTATAATTTTCAGGGGGTTTCTGAAGTCTAGGCTGGAGGCCTTTGGAGAGTAAGGGGCCTGGCTGACGACCCCACCCTGTCCAGGGGAGGGCAGGGCAGGTGGCCCAGGCGTCAGTCTCCCCCCTTCACGGGCCTCAAGGCAGAATTCACGCGGAAGGGAGATCACAGGCCATCTCTTCCCCTGCCAGGCTCCTCTCTGGTGACCCCGCGTTAGAGGCCGGGACGGGAGTGGGGCAGTG
>NW_011479871.1:16939-17485 GCF_000754665.1 Bison bison bison | reverse complement strand
CAATAGAAATAACATGTTCTTATAAACCTCAATATGTACTTCCAAAATGAAATGCTGACAAAAGCAGGAAAGATGAAAAAAAAAAAATTACACCTTCTAGGACCGCCAGCATTTGAAGGTACCAGTGTCTGTGCTCAGGACCGGCAGACTATGGCAGAGTTAAAAACAAACATACATTAACGATAAAATGTGATTCACTCTATCTTGCAACTTTCTGTTTTTGTATATTAAGAACAATCCAACGAAACTTGTGTGAGGAATCTTGAGACCCTTAAGACCCATTATGTTCTCTACCAGACTGAATGTGAGTTTTTATTGCTAGATTAAAGCAATTGTTGGGGCTGCCCTAGTGGCTCAGCGGTAAAGAATCTGCCTGCCAATGCAGGAGACATGGGTTCGATCCCTGGGTCAGGAAGATCCCCTGGAGAAGGGAATGGTAACCCACTCCAGTATTCTTGCCTGGGAAATCCCATGGGCAGAGGAGCCTGGTGGGCTGCAGTCCATACGGTTGGAAGAGTCAGATACGACTCAGCGACTAAACAACAA
>NW_011479871.1:16020-16839 GCF_000754665.1 Bison bison bison | reverse complement strand
AGAAAAGCAGAGTTCGAAATTCCTATCTTAATGTCGCACGCGGTAGCACACGGCCGAACCACCAAGTGGCTGCAGAGGGGCACCAGACGATGTGATTACTGTTCATCGAACACACCGCCTGCCTGTGTTCACGGCTCGGTTACAAGCTGGTGTCACCTTTATACCACCTTCAGTACATTTTGTGCTATTAAACATGGAGAAAACTCGCTTTACCTGCAAAGTTTATTGCATAGAGCACACATTATGAAGGTTTAACAGTGTTGCAACGTGTGAAATTTGTGCAGAAAAATATCAGAAACACATTTTGTTACAATGATTGCCTCTGCCTTTTATATAAAAGAGATTGTGTATATAAAGTTTTAAAATCTAAGGCACCAAGCTCTGATCTATAACAAAGATAACAGTACTCTGAATAGCAAAGAACTAGGGAATCAGAAAGAATAACTACTTCCTTTTACTAATTCCAGACCGGTGGCTACAAAGGAAGATGGGCCTGCTTCCAGCTATTCGTGATCCACCAGAAAACTCATTAGCATCAGGACAACCAATCTGAATTCAAGTTTTAGTCAATCGTTTAAGCATGATTCAGTGGATTTCAGGAAACATACATCCTGTGTACACCTGTGTGTACGTATACGTGTGTGTATGTCCACTATGTATGTGCTTGTCTACAGCGGGGACCAAAGAAAAACACTGCTCCTTTACACACTTGCAGCCGGCAAACAAATTTTGGTTCCACATCTCAAGCCTGAGTGTATACTGAATGGCAGGCCTGGAGAACATAAGCAGAAAGATTATACACGGTAAACATGTCGAGGG
>NW_011479871.1:9542-13896 GCF_000754665.1 Bison bison bison | reverse complement strand
AATGATACGGCGACCACAGTTTTCTTTCATTAAAAAATCCTTTTATTTTTTAGATGTGCTGGATCTCTGTTGCTACACAGGCTTTTCTCTAGTTGCGGTGAGCAAGGGCCACACCCTCGTAGTTGTGGCAAGTGGGGCTCATTAGCTGTGGCCTCCAGGCTCTAGAGCACAGGTTCAATAATTGTGGTGCCTGGGCTTAGCTGTTCCATGGTAGGTGGGATCTGCCGGATCAAGGATCAAACCCATGTCTCCTGCACTGGCAGGCGGATTCTTCACCACTGAGCCACCAGGGAAGCCCATGCCTCAGTCTTCGAGTCTGTAAGAATGGGGATGCTTATCCTTACTGAGTTTGTTCCTATAAGTAGAGCACTTGACACAGTGTTTGGGACAAACTAAGAGTTCAGTCAGTAACCTTGTGCATCCTTCTGAGGATGCCACTCATAACCCCTCCCAGGTGTACTCTGATGAACTCTGAGTGACTCACCTGGTACTCTTTGTCTGATTCAATGGGTCTTTCACTCCTTTTTGTCTGAAGGTTTTCATGTCAGTATTTAAAAATGCTTTTGTCTCTTTATGGATGTGGCTAGAAGTCACATCTAAAAACTTGCTAGTGTTCTTCACATTTTTAACATGTGTTTTTGGTTTTGGGGATGAAT
This sequence comes from Bison bison bison, assembly GCF_000754665.1. Classification (NCBI taxonomy): domain Eukaryota; kingdom Metazoa; phylum Chordata; class Mammalia; order Artiodactyla; family Bovidae; genus Bison; species Bison bison. The sequence goes on along the minus strand of NW_011479871.1, from coordinate 13,240 downwards.
CCATGCCATTTATAGTAGCTAGAGGGAAAAAAAGAAAAGCAGCAAGATTAAAATTGGAGTTTCAACAAGAAAGACAAGCAAAGTGAAGGCTGTGAGCCTGCCAGTCTGGGCAAGCGACGTCTACCTGGAAGACAGGAGTTGTCTGGAGGCAGGACTCTGGGGAGGCAGGGTCAGGCCAAAAGCCCACTGTGCCCTGAAAGCACCAAGGGCCACCTTGAAGGAACATGCCCTCTCCCCTCTGCCAGCAAGTAATGGTGGCTAGAGGGCAGGACGGCTCCGTGCTTCTTCTCCCTCTTTCCGACGACCCTCTCATTTTAGTCTCACCTCTGATCTGAACCTTTCTCAATGGCCTAAGGCCCAGCCTACCCCTCTGCTGCTCCTGCTGCTCTGTTCTAGTGACATTCTGGCCTAAATTCTTTTAGTGCAACCAGCATGTGGCAGCACCACCATCTGGCTCATGTCTGGCTCCCCAATGGCTAAGGTTCCTTGAGGCCCCAGTAGCTAGCAGGGTTCCCATGTGCCTGATACCCACTAAGACATAAAGGGTGGACAAACTGTGTTTTCTCAAATGCCATTACTGTGGTTCACACTCACTAGGGAATGAGACTCAACGATGTAACTTAGGGGCACTCACAGAACGCCAGGATCCTCATTTTCTCCCTGTGAGGCAGGGAGTGGCATTCTACCTGTGGTCAGTCACGAATGCCACACAGGGTCCTGAACTGTGAGATGCTAGTAAGCCTCACACTGAGCTGAGAAAGAGCTGCCATCTGCAGTCTCTCAGCACAAAACAAAAGAACAGTTGTCGTAGCAGCTAATATTTATTAAGAGTTTACTGTGTGTCAAGCACCATTCTTAGTACTTCGGGATCTCACTGCAATCTCATGCCCATCCCAGGAGAACAATATAAGCTTCCCCTTTTTCAGACAGGAAAACTGAACACAGAGAGGTTAAGTAACTTGCTCAAAGTCAAACAGCTCACAAGCAGAGGAAGTTTGGATGAACCTACACAGTCTAGCTCCTAAATGGTGATGAACAGAACTCAAAAGGCAAGCAAACCTGATGGATGCACGTCATCAAAGGAATCACTGTCACTTTCTGACTCGTCCTCATCATCTGCCTCATCCTCCTCATATGCATCACTGCTCAGTGTTTCTGTAGCCTACAATGAGAGAAGAAAGTCATGATTGCATCTAACATTCAATCATCCTGACAGTTATTTCAGAGAACGTAGATTTCATGCCTCGATTGATTGCTAACTTTTGTCATTTCAATTAAAAGGTAAAAAAGAAATCTAACCTCTTTAGCCCCAAGAATCTACAGAGGACAGGACAGGTGACCCAAGTTTTGTCTTTCAGCTACGGAAAGACAGCCAAAAATGGCAGACTTCCCTGAATGGGAGCCAAGGGACAACAGCTCTGGGATGGTGTAAAGGCTCTGCCTCCTTGGAGCCCTAAGCTCAGGTGGTGCCACGGCTAAAATGTTCTTGGCTGCTGCTTGAGGCAGGACTTCTCAAGCCAATGTGCTACCTGCTCTCTGAGAGGGTGACTGCCATCACTTTTCAGAAATGACATTTCTATTCTAAATTTTCATAATGATGTGAATGACCACAACTAGGCAATTTTAAATAGGCAAAATATCAGTTTTGTAGCTCAGATGGTAAAGAACACAGAATCTGGGGATAAAAAGATCTGTTGTTTAGTTGCTAAGTTGTGTCTGATTCTTTCACAAGCCCAGGACTGTAGCCTGCCAGGCTCCTCTGTCCTTGGGATTCTCCAGGCGTGAATACTGGAGTGGGTTGCCATTTCCTCTGGGAGATCTTCCTCACCCAGGGGTTGAACCTATATTCTGCATTGGCAGGCAGATTCTTTACCAGTGAGCCACCAGGGAAGCCCCCCAAAAGATCTGAGAAGAATGCAAACCATCAAAAGACAAGACGTTGGGGGGAGGGATAAACAAATACTTATGAGAGACCCTGAAAGCACTAACCATAAAAGAAAAAACACTGCTAAATTTGAGTTCATTAAAATAAGCTTCAGTTCATCAAAGGACATTATGAGAGTGTGAGGCAAACTACAGCCTGGGGGCTGATACCTGCAGTACAAATATCCAAGGGGCTCAGAAGCAGAACTTGTAAATTCTCCCACAGATCAGTAGGAAGAATGCGAGTGACTGAATAGAAACTGGGGCAAAGGACTTGAAAAGACACTTCACCAAAGTGAATCCCCAAATGGCCAATAAGGGACTCAACTCCATTAGTCATCCAAGAATACTGATAAATTCCATGATGTGAAAAATCAAGAACATCTATGTAGCAGCAAACAGCAATAAGAAAAGATAAGCCACAAACTAAGAGAAGGTATTTGCAACACATACAAGCAAGAAAGGAGAAGTATCTAGAACATTTAAAGAACTACCAATAAGTAAGAAAAAGATAAGTCAGCCAGAAAGTTTTGGGCAAAAGACTAAACAAAGCATTCCATACAAGAAAAAACATGAAAGCTAACTAAAGATGGGAAAAAACATGCTCAACCTTTTTAATTATCAAGGAAATGTGAAATGTTATTTCATTAGCACCAGAGACTGGCAAAAATTAAAAAGTTGGCAAGAATGTAAAACAACAGGAATTCTTATACACTGCTAGTAGGAACACACAGACTACCTTTGAGGCATTCGAATCTGGCTTTCTCGTCCGCTTCATAATTTCCTCAATTCTCTATTTTTTAAAAAAATAAAATTCAAACATGAAAACATTAAAAACAAAACACTGGTCCTGAAGAAGTTGATTATTTTTGTGTTCCAGAAGCAGACAATACTGCTGTCTGTGCCAAAGTCAATGCAAGATGTTGGGCAAGCAGCTGGGTGGGCACTTTCCTCCAAGCCCAGTTTCACAGTCGGTCATCTAGAAAACACTCTGAATGGTGACAGGTGTACTTGTTACCCTAACACAGAAATCCATATGACTTCTCACTCCTGATTTTTGCCAACGTGGAAATTTATTACTAGATTAAGCACATATTATTGCAAACCAATCAGAACTTGTGAACATGATTTTTGTCTAAACAGACCATGAGTGAAGCTGATGTTAATGAAAAGAATGCATCTCAAAGATGCAATGCTGTCATGGGTTTTGTTACTGGGAGTACATGCAGGAAGGCTAAGAGTTCCCTTCTTCCCTGAAGGTAAGGAGAGCTCTAGCTCTCTGGCCTCCTCAAGGTTACTGATCTCCCTTTGGAGAGGCCGGGAAGTCCCTCAGCCTGGTCTGAGGTCTTCCTTGCTCCCAGAGGAGACACATGGGTTGCACAAATTAAAGTCCAACCTTACAAAGAGCCTGCACCTTGGCCTCTCTGAGAAGCCTACACCTTCTGCTTCTTCAAGCTCAGTTGCTCCAATTTCCAGCACAGTTTAGAAAAAACTCAAAAAACAAACAAACAAACAAAAACCTCAAACTTCTACCAACCCCTACCATGACCCAAGGGATTCTGTTCAAAGGAGCTTTGCTGTAGAGAGACATCCCTGTGATGGTCATCAGTGGTCCGCAAGGAAGAGCTACGGTTATTAAGAGGAGCCCATTCTAGGGAGAAGGGGTCAGATCCTAAGATGAGAGAGTACAGAGGAAAAACAACCCCAGCTAGCATATCACTTGTCACTTTTAAAAACATAGTTTGGAACCATGTGCCCAACATTGTTTTAAACAA
>NW_011479871.1:8178-8682 GCF_000754665.1 Bison bison bison | reverse complement strand
AACTGCACTAGATGTATGCTCACACCTGATCTCACATGGGGGTGTGAGAGAGGGAATTTACAGAAGGGTCTGGTGGTGCTCAGAGGAGGAAAGTCCAATCAAAATGACTGGTATTCAGGGTTTTTAATGTGAAACTAGCTCTGTTTACATGAACTAATAAATAATATTCTTCAAGTTATAGGGTTTTTTGCTATTCAAAATGTCTCTTCCTTTCTCCCAAACCCATATAAGGTACATGGAAAGGATGACTGTGATTTAAATATAATAGTTAAAAACAACATCAATCATTATTCTTTGCAGGTTGTGGACAGAGGTTTACATTACAGGGACCCAAATCAAATGGGCCTCGAGTTCAAAGATCAAGAAACCTTTAGACTGAAGTAGCCCACACCTGTATTGGAGAAGGAAATGGCAACCCACTCCAGTGTTCTTGCTTGGAGAATCCCAGGGACGGGGAAGCCTGGTGGGCTGCCGTCTATGGGGTCGCAGAGTCGGACATGACTG
>NW_011479871.1:6444-6633 GCF_000754665.1 Bison bison bison | reverse complement strand
AGACTCTAGTTTAAATTAACATGCAAATCAGTTAGGTTTAGCGAACCTACTGCCTCTATGTCCAATAAAGAGGTGCAAGACAATGTGCAATGTTAAAAAAAAACAACAGTATGTCCATGATATAAAATGTATAAATAAACTATAAATGATTTATTTAATAGCTTTTGTTCAAAAGCCCAATTCCTATGC
>NW_011479871.1:4098-5523 GCF_000754665.1 Bison bison bison | reverse complement strand
TGTATTTAGTATCTTATAATAACCTATAATGGAAAAGAATATGAAAAGGAGTATCTATACATGTGTATCTGAATCACTTTGCTGTTTACCATAAAGTAACACAAAATTTGAAATCAACTACACTTCAATTAAAAAAAAAGAATGCATGTGATAGTCAAAAAACCAGTATATTTTTTAGAACCCACATACAGACCTGACACATGTTACGGTCTATGCATAAAAACTACCCTACAGCTCCTGATGAAAACCTGCTCAGCCACAAACGGCTGGATGTGCTGTCTCCAAGGATGGAAAATACCTAAGGGCCATCCACTATCAGAGCTGGAAGGAACTGCAGGGACCATCTAGACCATGGCATTCATCCAACCCATCTGTACACACTAAACATCAGTTCCAAAAATGGGGCTAAATAAGAAGTTGCAGCAAGAAAAAACAAGCATTGTGCCAGTGTGACTGGTGTAATGCTCTTTATTTTAAATAAAGTTTGCTTCCTATAATTCTCTGAACTGGGGAATAAAATGACAGTTCCCAGACTACCTTGAGATTTTCTGGTGGCTGAAATGAACTTGTTAGTGAAGGAACTCACCTTCACAGATCATATCCTTTTGGCTTGCAGCCTCAGAGTTGTTAATGGTGTTAGAAACAGCTTTGCTTTTCATTCCCATAGTACCTAATGCATTCTGTGCAAATACAGTACGCTGCGTAGGAATTACTTTATAGGAAAAACAAAACTGTGTCGATTGTTTTGACATGCCGGGTGAAGGTGACGGGGGGCAATTCTTTTGAATTTGCCTACTGGGAAAAAGAAATAGTTAATGGAGGAAGTCTGGTATGACTTTATAATATATATGTGCTGATTTTTACTGTACCATTTCACACACTATAATGTCTTGACATCATGATACGATATTTTATAATAGATAAAAGATAAATTAATTTTTAAAGGCTTTTCCCTTTATATTTTCATTACCATGCATACTACATTATTTATGAAACACTGATTCGAGGTTTATCCTGGTAAAACATGTATCAGGAACAGCTGCAAATAAGCTACTTACCTAGCACTGATGGGAGATGGTGGACGCCACCTTCTTGTAGGAGATGATGACCATCTATAACACGGTATCTGCGATGGTGGTATGCGCTTCTTGGTAATAGGGTTTGAGGGCTGTTCGTCCATTTCTGATTTCTGAACAAATCAATACGATCATATAAAAAAATTACTAGTATTACCTTTTGTGGCTTCCCTTTCAAAAGAAAAAAATTCTGAATAAAATGCTCCTAAAATCCCAATTCTCCTTTCATGCATGAGACTTAGGTACAGACATTCATTCTTCCAGACTAACATTTTATATTATACAATTCAAACAGGTCATAGAAATAATTTAAAATAATTCTTTTACTTCAAAATTTAATTTTATTTGT
>NW_011479871.1:0-257 GCF_000754665.1 Bison bison bison | reverse complement strand
AATAAAATTGATGCTTTTGAACTGTGGTGTCAGAGAAGACTCTTGAGAGACCCTTGGACTGCAAGGAGATCAAATCAGTCAATCCTAAAGGAAATCAATCCTGAATATTCATTGGAAGGACTGATGCTAAAACTGAAATTCCAATACTTTGGCCACCTGATGCAAAGAACTGCCTCATTAGAAAAGACCCTGATGCTGGGGAAGACTGAAGGCAGGAGGAGAAGGGGATGACAGAGGATGAGATAGTTGGATGGCAT
>NW_011479870.1:83133-83619 GCF_000754665.1 Bison bison bison | reverse complement strand
TATATGCGTTAGTATACTGTATTGGTGTTTTTCCTTCTGGCTTACTTCACTCCGTATAATAGGCTCCAGTTTCATCCACCTCATTAGAACTGATTCAAATGAATTATTTTTAATGGCTGAGTAATACTCCATTGTGTATATGTACCACTGCTTTCTTATCCATTCATCTGCTGATGGACATCTAGGTTGGTTCCATGTCCTGGCTATTATAAACAGTGCTGTGATGAACATTGGGGTACATGTGTCTCTTTCCCTTCTGGTTTCCTCAGTGTGCATGCCCAGCAGTCGGATTGCTGGATCATAAGGCAGTTCTATTTTCAGTTTTTAAAGGAATCTCCACACTGTTCTCCATAGTGGCTGTACTAGTTTGCATTCCCACCAACAGTGTAAGAGGGTTCCCTTTTCTCCACATCCTCTCCAGCATTTATTATTTGTAGACTTTTGGATCGCAGCCATTCTGACTGGTGTGAAATGGTACCTCATAGT
>NW_011479870.1:81074-81437 GCF_000754665.1 Bison bison bison | reverse complement strand
TTGTTCCTGACTTTAGAGGAAATGCTTTCAATTTTTCACCATTGAGGATAATGTTTGCTGTGGGTTTGTCATACATAGCTTTTATTATGTTGAGGTATGTTCCTTCTATTCCTGCTTTCTGGAGAGTTTTTATCATAAATGGGTGTTGAATTTTTTCAAAGGCTTTCTCTGCAGCTTTAGAGATCTCCTGTACAACACTTTGTCTGTCGTTAACAATATCTTATTGTGTACTTAAAAATAAAAGTGGGTAGATCTTATGTTAAGTGTCCTTCATGTCAGATCAGTCACTCAGTCGTGTCTGACTCTTTGCAACCCCATGAATAGCAGCACTCCAGGCCTCCCTGTCCATCACCAACTCCCGGA
>NW_011479870.1:64734-80880 GCF_000754665.1 Bison bison bison | reverse complement strand
TTCCCATGAAATGATGTGACCAGATGCCATGATCTTCGTTTTCTGAATGTTGAGCTTTAAGCCAACTTTTTCACTCTTCACTTTCACCTTCATCAAGAGGCTTTTTAGTTCCTCTTCACTTTCTGCCATAAGGGTAGTGTCATCTGCATATCTGAGGTTATTGATATTTCTCCCGGCAATGGTTGTAACTGTTGCTTCCTGACCTGCATACACATTTCTCAAGAGGCAGGTCAGGTGGTCTGGTTTTCTCATCTCTTTCAGAATTTTCCACAGTTTACTGTGATCCATACAGGCAAAGGCTTTGGCATAGTCAATAAAGCAGAAATAGATGTTTTTTCTGGAACTGTCTTGCTTTTTCTATGATCCAGTAGATGTTGGAAATTTGATCTCTGGTTCCTCTGCCTTTTCTAAAACCAGCTTGAACATAAGGAAGTTCGTGGTTTGAGTATTGCTGAAGCGTGGCTTGGAGAATTTTGAGCATTACTTTAGTAGCGTGTGAGATGAATGCAATTGTGCAGTAGTTTGAGCATTCTTTGGCATTGCCTTTCTTTGGGATTGGAATGAAAACTGATCTTTTCCAGTCCTGTGGCCACTGCTGAGTTTCCCAAATTTGCTGGCATATTGAGTGCAGCACTTTCACAGCATCATCTTTCAGGATTTGAAAGAGCTCAACTGGAATTCCATCACCTCCACTAGCTTTGTTCATAGTGATGCTTTCTAAGGCCAACTTGAGTTCACATTCCAGGATGTCTGGCTCTAGGTCAGTGATCACACCATCGTGATTATCTGGGTCATGAAGATCTTTTTTGTATAGTTCTTCTGTGTATTCTTGCCATCTTTTCTTAATATCTTCTGCTTCTGTTAGGTCCATACCATTTCTGTCCTTTATCAAGCCCATCTTTGCATGAAATTTTCCTTTAGTATCTCTGATTTTCTTGAAGAGATCTCTAGTCTTTCCCATTATGTTGTTTTCCTCTATTTCTTTGCATTGATCTCTGAGGAAGGATGTCTTATCTCTTCTTGCTATTCTTTGGAACTCTGCATTCAGATGTTTATATCTTTCCTTTTCTCCTTTGCTTTTCACTTCTCTTCTTTTCACAGCTATTTGTAAGGCCTCCCTATATAGCCATTTTTGTTTTTTACATTTCTTTTCCATGGGGATGGTCTTGATACCTGTCTCCTGTACAATGTCCTGAACCTCATTCCATAGTTCATCAGGCACTCTATCAGATCTAGGCCCTTAAATCTATTTCTCACTTCCATTGTATAATCATAAGGTATTTGATTTAGGTCATACCTGAATGGTCTAGTGGTTTTCCCTACTTTCTTCAATTTAAGTCTGAATTTGGCAATAAGGAGTTCATGGTCTCAGCCACAGTCAGGTCCTGGTTTTTTTTTTTTTTTTTTTGCTGACTGTATCGAGCTTCTCCATCTTTGACTTACTACAGGTAAAAAAAAAAAAAAAGCAAAAGAAAGAAAGAAAAAACAGGAACTTCCTTGGTGGCCCAGTGGTTAAGTATCTGCCTGCCAATGCAGGGGACACAGGCTCTATCCCTGGTCTGGAAAGATCCCACATTTTGTGGAGAAACTGAGCCTGTGCACCACAGACTCACAGATTTCCGAAGCCTGTGGTCCTAGACCCCATGCTCCATAACGAGCACAGCCACTGGGATGAGAAACCCATGCACTGCAATGAAGATCAAAATGAATAAATTAAAAATAACATTAAAAAAATAAATCAAGGGAATCATGGTATCATAAATGACAAGAAGTGAGATAATGTACAACATTTTCAGATTTCAGAGGAATTTAACTAAGACTTGGCAAAAGTTTGTTGTGTTTACTGATCAAATAATAATCACACAACCTAGAAAGGACTGGTGTCAGTGCTGTGGGAAAAAACTCGTTGGAAAGGCCAAAGTTAGGAGAAACCAGAAGCAGTGGATAACTTTTCAGGAATTGGTCTACTGCTGTGATTACCGTTTTCATGCACAAACATTTTGAAATTGGTTTAAAGTTGATTTTCTTGTTTGTAATTTGTGAAAAAAAAATATGGATTTCATCATTAATGATAATGTTTCCTTTACTGTGCAGATTCACCAAGATAGAGTCTGACACTGTGATGAAGTTGTTCCATTTTTCAGGTAGTTTCTTGGAGTAAGTATGTTTATTTTTTTTATGTTCTGATTTACTTTCCTTTTTAAAGCAAATCTCTTTTGAGTATTCACTATCATAGAGTTACTGAGTCTTTACATACATTAACACATTCAATATTCATTAAAACATAAAACATGTTTCACTTGACTTTACAATTGAGAAAGCTGAGATCCAAAAAATAAAAAACGGACATTACCCACATTTCCATAATTTACTCAGAATTTAAATGCTGGTCTTAACCTTTCACAAAACTTGAGTTCTTATTTAAATGAATGAAAGTGTATGGTCTTTTTACATTGTTGTCTTTAATACAGCCTTCTTTTGCTTCTGTGGAAATTGTCTGATAGGTATACTTGAAGTATAGTTCCTTCAGGAATACAGATAATTATATATTTTTTTCAAATCCCCAGTATAATTTGTTCAGCTCATCATACTTTGAGAGAAACAGAGATGGAGATATTACATCTTTCAGATATCTCTAGAGGTTCAAATTTAGACTCAGAAGGATCTAGGAACTATTAAATGACCCAGACAACTTCGGAATGAGTACATTTGGAGCCAGAATCATGGCTGAGCAGGTGAGTCATGTGAAGTTTGTAGAGTGAATAGTCAACCATCCACCTGGAACTTAGCTTTCCACTAGAAACCTTTCTGCTTTATGAGCTGCTGTATTAAATGGAATCATAATACTTCTAACGTCTTAACTTCATTTCTTACTTTCATACTCTGCATTTCAGTCCTTTCTACAGGATATCTATTTGTACTTCAAATACTTTTAGAAAAGTTTTTAGAAGTTTGATCTCCTGAAATTTGGCTCAACTACAGTTTTCATGTTTGACTTCTCTAAATATCAGGTTCATACCAGAGCAAAATGGACGTATCTGCCAGTATTGTTACACAGTGGGCAGCATGGCTTGATGGATTAGGAATATGGGCTCTGCAGTCAAACAAACCCAGTTACACCCACACTGTACCATCTACTCTCTGTGTTGTTGTTGCTGTTTAGTTGCTAAGTCATTTCCAACCCTTTGCAACCCCGTGGACTGTACCCCACCAAGCTCCTCTATGCATGGGATTTCCCAGGCAAGAATACAGGAGTGGGTTTCCATTTCCTTTTCTAGGGGATCTTCCCAACATAGGAATTGAACCTACATTGCCTGCACTGGCAGGCATATTCTTTACTGCTGAGCCACCAGGGAAGTCCCTACTCTGTGACCATAGCTCTAAGCCTGGGTTTTTTCCATTGCTACTCAGATATGATGGGATAGAAATTTCATCAGAGTGTGTTAGTAATAAACTATGAAAAGTGAAAGTCTCTCAGTTGTGTCCAACTCTTTGGGACCCAATGGACTTCACAGTCCATGGAATTCTCCAGGCCAGAATCCTGGAGTGGGTAACCTTTCCCCTCTCCAGGGGATCTTTCCAAGCCGGGGATTGAACCCAAGTCTCCTGCATTGCTGGCAGATTTTTTACCAGCTGAGCCACAAAAGAAGCCCAAGAATACTGGAGTGGGTAGCCTATCCCTTCTCTAGTGGATTATCCCGACCCAGGAATTGAACTGGGTTCTCCTGCATTGCAGGTAGACCAATTGAGCTGTAAGGGAAGCCCATACCAAAGGTGAATTCATGTTTTGCACTATGTAGAGTATCTGTAAGGACAGTTCTCAAATTCAACAGATAAATAATAATAGTATTAATAGACAAAATTTGAAATATGAAGGAGTTATACACAGTAATGTCTTGAGGCTCCTTTTTTGTTAATATTTCATGGTTCCACTATGTGGGAAATAAAGACAGGATCAAAAATAAAATTCAAACAGGCTAACATTGGATTTAGAGAAACTAGTCTTATTTTTCCAGAGCTGTCAAAAATACAAGTAATTATTCTGAAGCATTCATCAAGAACTACTATACATGCTTCCACAAAACTTCACTTACAACTGAAGGTAAGTACTTTGGATATTTTAAGCCCCTGAAATATACTGACACATGTTTATGGGAAAAGGTGTTCATCTACATATAGTATACAAAAAATTATCTAACAGACTACTTAATGTTATCTCTCAGAAACAAACTACAAAATGTAGTCAATTTTCAAATTGGAAAATAATGTTAAGGCTCTTTAATTCCTATGCAAATAAAATGATAGTTTCCCATAGATCTGATTAATTACTTTTTAACTTACATAGCACCAAGTACTTATTTTATAAAAGTAAGTAAGTCATGCTAGATCATTTTTATATTTTAAAGCTTTGGGGACTTACACAAAATTGAAAAACAGGGAAATAAAAATGTACTTTCATGTATCTGTTATGTATTTTTAACTGCTACATATGTTACCTAATTTAAGCTCACTCTGCTTACTGCAAGGCAAGCCAATTAACTGTGAGTTTAGGTGTTGAGGCAAGGAATATTGACTTTATGCAGAAAGCCAGCAGAAAAAGAAGATAGCAGACTGATGTCTCAAAATAGTCATATAATCGGGGTCCAGATGACAGGTTCTTTTACAGAACAGAGATGAGGGGAGGGTGAAGAAGTAAATTAAAAAGTCCATTAGTTTTGCAGTTATCTCCTGGAATGGCAAGCCTTGGGCAGAGGATGTGATCATTTCTTCCCTCCTGTAGCCGTCCACAAGTGGACAGGGTCCTGAACAAACGCACTTTGATTTAACATTCAGGCAGAGGAGCAGGGTTTTCCAAAGTAGACCAATATGTATGAACAGTGTTCTTTCAGTGAACAAATGCCACAGAAAACAAAGGTTAAAGGAAAGAAATATATCCAACACGGAGTAAGTTATTCCCTGTAACATATACATGGGCACCAAAACCTTGGTGGCACCAGAAACACTGGAATATTACTATTAATTGTCTCAAGTGCTTTCTTTCAGATACTATTTAATTTTTCATCAGCATCTTCCTATATTTTCTACATCATAAAGCAAAGAAGCACCACTTCTTTGTAAAGCAAAGTAAGGCTTAAGAAGACTACTCTGAGAGTAGTAGATTCCTTTCCCTGGAGCAAGAACGGCATGTCATTGGAGAGCTGCAGCTACCTTTTGCCCACAAGGTGGAGTGACTCACGGGTAGAAGATGCCAATGATCACCTCCCCAACACTGGCAGAGGCTGTAGAAGGTGTCGTTTTTATTCTTCAACTCACAACAAACTCTTCAAAATCCATCAGATTAAATGGCTAAAGTGAATCTTACTTTTGTCACTGAATTCATTCTCAAGGGAATTACAGAACGGCCAGAGCTTCAGGTCCCCTGCTTTGTGGTGTTCTTGGTCATTTATCTGGTCACGGTGCTGGGCAACCTGGGCTTGATTACCTTGATCAGAACTGATGCTCGACTGCACACGCCTATGTACTATTTCCTCAGTCACTTGGCCTTTGTTGATCTTTGCTACTCCTCTGCTATCACACCAAAGATGATGGTGAACTTTGTTGTGGAGCACAATACTGTTGCTTTCTATGCTTGTGCAATGCAACTGGGCTGTTTTCTCACCTTCATGATCACGGAGTGTTTCCTCTTAGCTTCCATGGCCTATGATCGCTATGTAGCCATCTGTAGTCCCCTGCATTATTCCACACTCATGTCAAAGAGAGTCTGCATTCAACTAGTGGCAGTTCCATATGTATACAGCTTTCTGGTTGCCCTGTTCCATACCATCATCACCTTCCGTCTAACCTACTGTGGCCCCAATGTCATTAACCATTTCTACTGTGATGACCTTCCTCTCTTGGCTCTGTCATGCTCAGACACACGCATGAAGGAAATTCTGATCTTTGCCTTTGCTGGTTTTGATATGATCTGTTCATCTTCCATTGTCCTCACGTCCTACGCCTTCATCATCACCACCATCCTAAGGATCCGCTCTACCCAGGGGCGACTCAAGGCCATTTCTACCTGTGGCTCCCACATGGTGGCTGTTACTATTTTTTATGGCACGCTGATATTTATGTACCTGCAACCCAAGTCAAACCACTCCCTGGACACAGACAAAATGGCATCTGTGTTTTACACTGTGGTGATCCCCATGTTGAACCCACTCATCTATAGTCTAAGAAACAAAGAGGTGAAAAGTGCCTCCAAGAAAGTCTTGGGAAAAGGTTGTGAAACTTTAAAGATATTAAAATTAAGAAAATAATAATAATAACATTGTATTAAATACAAGAAGAAAAATAAGTCAGTCTTTCCCTTTTTGACATTGCTTGTAATTTCTTTACCAGTAAACTGAAAATGTGATTATTACTTCAACAGACCCTGATAATTACTACAAGGACCCAGGTCAATTCTGGAAAGTCAGTTTGATTCTGAGTCCTGCTCAGGACATAGTAGCATTTAAAGACCATGAAATCATCTTCAAAAGCAAACACAAATACACTCCCAAACACATATACATGTATCCCAAACAAAGGTAGCAGCATCTTTTTCTTAGAACTCAGGACTTTAGAACCAAGACTGCATGTGTTTGAATTCTATCTTCTTTTATTAGCTGTGAAACTCTGGACAATTGACCTGAACTCTGCATGACTCTCTTTACAACTTTACAAAATGATGGGAACCAGATGGTTGATTGGTTTTGAAGGTTAAACAGGTTAATGTTTATGAAAGGCTTAGAACTGTATCATGTTATAGTAAGTGCTATGCCTGCTAAGTCACTTCAGTCACGTTCATCTCTCTGTGACTCCATGGACTACAGCCTGTCAGGCGTCTCTGTTCATGGGATTTATTGGGCAAGAATACTGGAGTGAATTGCCATGCCCTCCAGGGGATCTTCCTGACCCAGAAATCAAACCTGCATCTCATAAGTCTCCTGGAGGCAGATTCTTTTCCAGTAGGTCCACCTGGGAAGCCCATAAGTTCTATGTGTTGTTATATAAATACTTTTATGTGTAACCAAAAATCAATCAGTTAAGTTCTTAAAAGTCTATCAGTCTTAAATAAGAAAGACAAAGCTTTTAGATTTCTACTACCTTCCAGGACTTTAATCACCTAGTTGCACTGAATCCTATATATCAAATCTACTGGAGTGTAAGGTTTCACTTCTAGGTCTCAATAATTTATAAATTGTCTAAGGTCACATAACTAATAATAGGAATATTCTAAGTTCAAATTCAAGTCTATTTGAAGTTTGTTTTCTTAACACTTTGGATGTTAAGAGTAAAGGGTATTATAGATTGCACTCTTTGTCTCCCAGTCTTGTCCAGTTATTTGCAACACTTCGGACTGTACCCTACAGGGCTTCTCAGTCCACTGGATTCTCCAGGGAAGAATTCTGGAGTGGGCTGCCATTTCCTACTCCAGGGGATCTTTCCAACTTGGGGCTTGAATTTGCCTCTCCTGTGTCTCCTGCACTGCAGGCAGAATCTTTACCACTAGAGTCACTTGGGAAGCTCTAATTATAGATCACTGTGTTATTGTTATTTAGTTTGCTAAGTTTTGTTAGATTCTTTGTGACCCCATGGACTGTACCCTACCAGTTTCCTCTGTCCATGGGATTTCCAAGGCAAGAATACTGGAGTGGGTTACCACTCCTTTCTCCCGGGGTTCTTCCTGACCCAGGGATCGAACTCAGATCCCCTGCATTGGCAGGCAGATTCACTGAGCCAGCTGGGAAACCTAATTATAGGTTATCTGTACTTAGAGGTATCATTATCAGATTTTTAAATATAATTGGAAAACATGGTTTATAAGAAATTATATTTTAAAAATGAATAAATTCTCATATGTTCAAATAGAAATAATCTTAGGTTACAATGTCATTTATTCAATTACCCTTATAGGATCATGACATGAAATTTAAAAATTAGTGATTCTAAGTTCTTTTATTATTTTGAGTTTATAAAAATTAATTAAATTACTGATTTAACATTATCATTTTACCATTTTGGAAGGTGACTTTGCTAGTTACAGTCATTATATAAAATTCAGTTTGAGGTTTGTAATGTTGTTGTTGTTTAGTTGCTAAGTCATGTCTGACTGTTTTGTGACCCTATGCATTCTAGCCCACCAGGCTCCTCTGTCCATAACATTTTCCAGGTTAGAATACTGGAGTGGGTTGCCCTTTCCTTCCCCAGCGGATCTTCCCAATCAGAGATCAAACCTGAGTCTCCTTCATGGCATCTGAATTCTTCACCCTGAGCCAATAGGGAAGCCTTGAGGTATATTGTACAAGGGAATTATTTCCTCTTCCGCACTTAATTTGTAAGAAACCCATGTATGTTGCCATGAAGCGTGTTTAGAATCTTGTGAGTTGAATGAATCCTCAGATTTTTAAGTCAGGTTTGACAGAGAACATGGTGCTTCTAGTCACTGCAACTATGCCTTGTGAGTGCATATTTATCTGATGGATATTCACACATATTCTCACATATCACATACAAAACACAAAGAAGGAACACAGGAAGTTTCTCTTTCACAGGTAAAGAGGTTCAAACCTAAAGAATCTTAATGCTTCACTTGAAGAACTCTGCTCTTCTTATGTTTAACTTTACCTTTTTGCTTCCAATGATTATTTACAATAGCAATGTTGAAACACTAATTGGAGTTTCCATGTCCACACAATTTTAATCCCTTACTATTAGCAGTCATTTCTTAATGTAATCCTGACTTTTCTCAGGGAAATTCAAGAAGAAATTCACATGTAATCAATAGTTATGTTATTCAGCTTCTTCCTAAACAGACACATACAATTCTGTGTGGCCTTTAAAACTGTACTGTGAAACATCATTCCCTCAGCTAAAATATCAAAATCCACATTCTTATGCAGTCTTAGGAGCAGCACTTCCCCAGGTCTATCCCAGGTCTGCACTCACTCTAGCTGGAGTCAACCTGCCAAAGTCACCAGTTGCAAGCAGTAGACACAAGACATGCACCCACACAAAGATACTCCTTCAAGACAAGGAGAGCTAGATGTTTTGCCTAATTCATAGGAACAGAAATCAAAAGTCAGACATAATGAGGAGACAAAGGAATGAGTTCCAAACAAAAGAGCAAAATAAAACCCCAGAACAAACCCTAATGAAGTTGTCTTTAGATAAGTGTTTACCTGAAAAAGAGTTCAAAGAAATGATCAAAGGAGGCTCACCAAACTCAGAAAATGAATGGAGAGATTCAGTGAGAAACATCAACAGAGACAGAAAATATAAGAAAGAACCAACACAACTGAATACAATAACTGAAATTTTAAAAGATGTATGTATATATATATATATACATATACATATATATGTATATATATAACATATGAGAGAGAATCAATGTTAGAGAAAAATGATTTGGAAGATAGAATAGTGAAAATCACCCAATAAGAACAGCAACAAGAAGACAAAATTTATAAAAATGAAGAGAGTTTAAGGGACCTCTGTGTCAATATCAAGTATAATAATATTCACATTAAAGGGATCCCTGAAAGAGAAGAGAGAGAGATAGGGGCAGAAAATGTATTTGAAGAAATAATGGTATACAGGTATTTTTTTTTCCATAGCTCCAGATATATTTCTAATGAGCAATCATGTTTAAAAACAACTGGACTATATGATGATCTCTTATTTTACCTCGTTTGTTTCACTTTTTCTATTTTGTAATCAGTGCTCCCATTTCATTTATTTTGTTTTCCAATTTCTCCATCTCTTCTTTTTTTTTGGAGGGGTATGTTCTTAAACCTTTATCAAAAGTAATAGAAAAATTTTTTATATACTTATATAAATAATATATATAATATATGTATTTTAGAAAAAATATGAATTTTTGCCTAACTAAAAATATATGACATTTGACTCCACTTGTTTGACTTACTCTGAATAGAATGTTAAATTTCTAATTAAAATAGACATACAATAAAGGTTTACTATGTAGCAGGGAACTATACTCAATGTCTTGTAGTAACCTATAATGGAAATAATTTCAAAAATAATACATGTGTATATAAATTTTTAAAAAGGCAGAAAATTACTCTAACCTGAGGAAGAAAACAGACCCTTTGGTACAGAAAGCAAGATCCTCTCAATTCTTTTCAGTTTCTTTCTTTTTTATTTTTTTTAAATTTTAATATAAATTTATTTAATTGGAGACTAATTACTTTCCAATATTGTATTGGTTTTGCTATACATCAAATTTTCAGTTTCTTGAGTGACAATTGAATTATTTTAAAGAGGACAGCACACTTTCTTTACAACTTATTTTTACATGATATATTTAAACAAAGACCATCACTCACTTATACAATTTATTTACTAGCAACAAAGAAAAAGAAGAAAAATACCTGACATTTATTGAGTGCTTGCTATTTCTTAGCCTAATTTTGAATTTTATCAACTGATTTAATCCTCTTACCAATGCTAAGAAATAAGTCATATGTATTTAAGTTTAGCAATGTGAAAATCAGGATTTACAAAATAAACAAAGTGAGCTTTAACCCGTTTTGCCTTTTTGAAAATGATAAGTAGAAAACATATGAAGTTAAATTTTCTTGAAGTATAATTTATTAATTTAACAAAAAAATTGTTGTAGAAGTACTAGATTATCAAGAATATGCTTAGAATGTAAATATTCTGATGAGTTTAATTATTTGTTGTTTATGTATAAGTACCTCATATTTCCTCAATTATATTTTTTATTTGCATATTAGTTCAGAGAAGCCCATGTTTTAATATAGTTTGACTGCTTCATAGTAACATTACAGTGTTACCTATGAAGAAAAACCATTAGTAATTATATATTTATAGACCGATTTTTTTTCCCCTCAGACCTCCTTGTCACTTAATTTGGTTTTTAGATAATTAAATTAAGCATAGGATGTTGATATTTTATTATATAAGTAATAATCCAGGCTGAGGACCGTTAGAGTTCATTTCTCCTGAATATCTCAACTTACATGAAAAACTTGTGCCTCAGAGCTGTTAAAATCCTTTCCTTATATTCTAAGCCAAAGCAGTTATGTAATAGCAAAGGGATCAAGTGACACCAAAGGGTAGGAGTGAAATATGGTTACATCTTTTAGAAACTATTAAAAATCTAGCTTTTGGGAGATGATGATATATTCTCAGAAACTTCTGAAATTAACATCACTGGAAGGCAAAGAAATGATAAAGGTAAAGAGCTTTTGCCCCAAGTGTGGTGACTTTTCCCTTCATTTTCTTTTCCAGAGTATGTGAGCCCCATGAAATATTCATTCATTGTGCCAGATTCAGGCTCATCTATCTTTCAAATTATTTTTCTAATTAAACAAATAATTTAAATTTACTTTGTAAATGAATTTGGATCAATGTTCAAAACCAGTTCAGTTCAGTCGCTCAGTCCTGTCCAACTCTTTGTGACCCCATGGACTGCAGCACAGCAGGCTTCCCTGTCCATCACCAACTCCTGGAGCTTACTCAAACTCATGGCCATCAAGTTGGTGGTGTCATCCAACCATCTCATCCTCTCTCATCAGCTTCTCCTCCTGCCCTCAAACTTTCCCTGCTTTAGGGTCTTTTCCAATTAGTCATCTCTTTGCATCATGTGGACAAAGTATTGGAGCTTCAGCCTCAGTATCAGTCCTTCCAATGAATATTCAGGACTGATATTTCCTTTCAGATTGACTGGTTTGGTTGCCCTGTAGTCCGAGGGACTCTTGAGAGTCTTCTCTGACGCCATAGTTAAAAATGTTTAAAATAATCACTAAAAATCTGTTTTACAAAAAAAAACCAAAAACTTATTTTTTCTAGTTATAAACTACATGCTTATTAAAGAACTACATAAACTGTTTTGGACTTTTTTATTTTTTAAATACCCGTCTCAGTAAAGGGTTATAAAAATTAGCTGATACCATCCATTTAAAGACTTTCATCCAGCACCAGACACACAGAAGAAGATTCAACTAAGTTTATCTCTGTTTTTACTTTGAAAAGTGGAACTAAATAAATTAACATTTTATTAATACAATCCTTACTAAATGCAGAAAATAGCTCAAATTTTGTTTCAAGAAAATATATGCTTATTTCAATAGCAGAAATGGAAGAACCAAAAAAAAAAATACGTTTCAAATATGCTCACAAACACAAGAAAAACTAAATTTAAAATGGCCATTCAAAAATAAATTTAAAATGGCCAACTAGGTAAGTGGGTGAGTGAGTGATATTCGCTCAGTCCTGTCCAACTCTTTGAGACCCCATGGACTGTATGTAGCCTGCCAGACTCCTCTGTCCATGGAATTCTCCAGGCAAGTGTATTTGAGTGGGTTGTCATTGCTACCCAACTGTAGTTTTGATCTGCATTTCACTAACAATTAGTGATATTGAGCATCTTTTCATGTATTTTTTTACTATCTATATGTCTTCCTTGGAGAAATGTCTATCCATCTTCAAAATATCTACAGACGATGCATGCTAGAAAGGGTATGGAGAAAAAAGAACCCTCCTATACTGTTGGTGGGGATGTAAATTGGTATCTATGGAGAACAGTATGGAAGTTTCGTAAAAAAAAAAAAAAAAAAAAAAACTACAGGTGCTGTCTGTGAGCTTAGTTGCTCATTCATGTCCGATTCTTTGGAACCCTATGGAATGTCACCCACCAGGCTCCTCTGTCAATGGGGATTCTCCAGGAAAGCATACTGGAGTGGGTTGCTGTGCCCTCCTTTGAATGATCTTCAGCACCCAGGGATTGAAACCAGGTCTCCTGGACAACTTTACCAGCTGAGTTACTGGGGAAACCCACCTGGACATATATCTGAAGAAAAGCATAATTTCTAAGAATATATGCACCCAAATGTGCACTGCAGCACAATTTGCAATAGCCTGGACATGGAAGCAACTTAAATGTACATCAACAGAGGAAGGGATAAAGAAGATATACATATGTACAATGGAATCTCCAGTTCAGTTCAGTTCAGTTGGTCAGTCGTGTCTGACTCTTCACGACCCTATGAATCACAGCATGCCAGGCCTCCCTGTCCACCAACTCCTGGAGTTCACCCAAACCCATGTCCATCGAGTTTGTGATGCCATCCAGCCATCTCATCCTCTGTTGTCCCATTCTCCTCCTGTCCCTAATCCGTCCTAGCATCTGGGTCTTTTCCAATGAGTCAGCTCTTTGCATGAGGTGGCCAAAGTATTGGAGTTTCAGCTTCAGCATCAGTCCTTCCAATGAACACCCAGGACTGATCTCCTCTAGGATGGACTGGTTGGATCTCCTTGCAGTCCCTGGGACTCTCAAGAGTCCTCTCCAACATCACAGTTCAAAAGCATCAATTCTTCAGCACTCAGCTTTCTTCACAGTCCAACTCTCACATCTATACTTGACCACTGGAAAAACCATAGCCTTGACTAGACAGACCTTTGTTGGCAAAGTAATGTCTCTACTTTTGAATATACTATCTAGGTTGGTCTTAACTTTCCTTCCAAGGAGTAAGCGTCCTTTAATTTCATGGCTGCATTCACCATCTGCAGTGATTTTGGAGCCCCCCAAAATAAAGTCTGACTCTGATTCCACTGTTTCCCCATCTATTTCCCATGAAGTGATGGGACCAGATGAATGGAATCTTCAGTTCAGTTCAGTTCAGTCATTCAGTCATGTCCGATTCTTTGCGACCCCATGAATTGCAGCATGCCAGGCCACCCTGTCCATCACCAACTCCCAGAGTTCATTCAAATTCACGTCCATCGAGTCAATGATGCCATCCAGCCATCTCATCCTCTGTCGTCCCCTTTTCCTCCTGCCCCCAATCCCAGCATCAGAGTCTTTTCCAATGAGTCATAAAAACAATGAAACAATCCTATTAACAGGAACAGGGATGGACCTAGAGACTGTCAAAGTGAGTGAAGTAAGACAGAAAGAGAAAGACAAATATATAATCTTCCTTATATGTGGATTCTATAAAAATGGTACAGATGAACTTGTTTGCAAAACAGAAATAGAATTACAGATATAGAAAAGAAACTTATGATTGCCAAGGGAGGAAAGACAGATGAGTGAATTGGGAGATTGGGATTGACATATACACACTGTTCTGTATGAAATAGATAACTGAAGAGAACCCACTGTATAGCACAGGGATCTCTACTCAGTGCTCTGTGGTGACCTAAATGGGAAGTGAATCTAAAAAAGAGTGGATACATGTATATGTGTAACTTTGGCTGTGTGGATCACAGTAAACTGTGGGAAATTCTGAAAGAGATGGGAATACCAGACCACCTGATCTGCCTCTTGAGAAATCTGTATGCAGGTCAGGAAGCAACAGTTAGAACTGGACATGGAACAACAAACTGGTTCCAAGTAGGAAAAGGAGTACGTCAAGGCTGTATATTGTCACCCTGCGTATTTAACTTATATGCAGAGTACATCATGAGAAATGCTGGGCTGGAAGAAGCACAAGCTGGAATCAAGATTTCCAGGAGAAATATCAATAACCTCAGATATGCAGATGACACCACCCTTATGGCAGAAAGTGAAGAGGAACTAAAAAGCCTCTTGATGAAGGTGAAAGAGGAGAGTGAAAAAGTTGGCTTAAAACTCAACATTCAGGAAACGAAGATCATGGCATCTGGTCCCATCACTTCATGGGAAATAGATGGGGAAACTGCCGAGGTCCAGCCCCGGCTGATCCAGGGTATTCAAAGGAGAGATGGCTTCGGTGACTTATTTATTTAAATATTCATCAAAGATATAAAGAGTAATAGAATGAGGATAGCTCAGTAGGAAAATTCAGTGGAGAAAAGAGGCTGAGTAGCTTGGTTTACGTGGAAAATCAATATAACCTGTGACACCAGGTTAGCTCTGACCACGGAGGCCGCAAGTGCCCTCTCGAATAGTGGAAGGTGCCCCACCTTAGGCACCTTCTCGAGTGGGTCTTAGAAGCCCAGGCAAATAAATGGTCGCAGAGGACCTCCATGCTCCAGATGGAGACTCAGCTGGAAGTTAAGGAGAAGAATGACATGCAGAGACCAAGCTTTGGTGAGCAAGGCCCGTAGCTTTATTTTCAACGGGGGCTTATATACCCTAAGTTACACATAGAGGATAATAGGGGATGCAAAGTCAGCAGTCTTTGATCCTTTTCAAAAACCAGGGTTTCTATCCTGCAAATTTATCGTATACAAATGGTTTAGGTAATTTACATCATCTTCTGGCCAAGAAGGCCTATTAACATTTTATGACTCTTGACAAAGACTTATTTTCTCTAACAGTATTTATTTTAAGGTTTGGTGCCATCTTCTGAAGGTGTTAGATAAAACTGCATTCCTATAGGGCGGATGTGTAATGGGTTTACAACAAAGGAAAGAATTTATTAGGGTCTAAAGTTGCTAACACCAAGGCCACTACTTATTTTTTCTACATACCAAATATATTAATTAATACACATTCAAGGATACAATACAGGGGATGTGAAAACTTGGCAACAAGCATTGGCTCATCAATGAAATCTTTTACTAGTTTTTTCTGACAGTTTCTAATTCTCTGAGAGGCTCTAAGCTATTTGAATATCTTAAGCTTCCCATGCCTCTGGAGGCTGGGAGACTGTAAACAATCGTATGCATAGCTGTAGGAGTCTGGGTAAACTTGTCAGGCAAGTTAGAGAGCTATCTGAGGGGTTTGGATTTAAACACTCCTAGTTGCCCAGGAACTTTATTAATTGGAGCTGTAAGTTAACTCTTTGACAGAGAGAGTGAGATGGTGGTGGGGTACAGCCCCCAGTAAAGTCAGAGGTGAAAGTACAAAGCAATAAAGTAGGCAGACTCTGGTTTTTTGGAGGGTAGATACTCGAGAATATCCAGGGGGACTCCTGAGACTTGATCCTGCCTTTGCGTATGCCAAGCCTCCTTCCTCATGACCTTTGTCACGAGTGGAATGCCTCACCGTCTCCTGGCAGGAAACGGTGGAAACAGTGTCAGACTTTATATCTTTGGGCTCCAAAATCACTGCAGATGGTGACTGCAGCCATGAAATTAAAAGATGCTTACTCCTTGGAAGGAAAGTTATGACCAACCTAGATAGCATATTCAAAAGCAGAGACA
>NW_011479870.1:28302-64477 GCF_000754665.1 Bison bison bison | reverse complement strand
AAACTCCAGTACTTTGGCCACCTCATGCAAAGAGTTGACTCATTGGAAAAGACTCTGTTGCTAGGAGGTATGGGGGGCAGAGGAGAAGGGGATGACAGAGGATGAGATGGCTGGATGGCATCACTGACTCGATGGAGATGAGTTTGAGTGAACTCTGGGAGTTGGTGATGGACAGGGAGGCCTGGCGTGCTGCGATTCATGGGGTCGCGAAGAGTCAGACACGACTGAGCTACTGAACTGAACTGAGCTAATTCACTTTGCTGTATGGCAGGAAACTCATGCAATATTGTAAAGCAACTATACCCAACAAAATTAATAAAAGCAATTGTGATGAAATTTAGGGGCAGTGGGAGGTAGGATGGGCTTCCCAGTGTGTGCTGGTGGTTAACAACCTGCCTCCCAATGCAGGAGAAGCCAGGGCCTCTCTTCCATCCCTGGATCGGGAAGATCCCCTGGAGGAGGGCATGGCACCCCATTCCAGTATTCTTGCCTGGATAATCCCATGGGCAGTGGAATCTGGTGGGCTACAGTCCATGGGGTCACAAGGACATGATTGAAGGGACAGGATGCACACATGCGTGGGAGATAGAATGGCCTTGGAATAGCTCAGTGGTGTGGATGCTGCACGGCATCTCAGTGGTGTGGGCAATGCACTTTCAGAGAATAATTATGCCAAATGTTCAACATGAAGCTGTTTGCACTTCTGAAATATAAAATTTCTCTGTCTTAAAGAGTTCATATTGCTGATTCCATTTATATAAAACTGTAGGAAATAAGCAGTCAGACATGAATGAAGCAACTTAGCATATGCAGCATGCATTTAAGAATCGCAAAGCAATCATAGTGACAGGAACCAGTTGGTGGTTGCCCAGGGTCAGTGGAGGAGGAACCTTGGGGGATGGGACAAACGTGTTCCCATTTTCACGTGGTGATGTTTCAAAACTTATCAAATTGAGCACTTTAAATATGTACAGTTTAAAAAGTCACATATCAATTTGAAACAAAAATGAAAAGGAATGAAATTGTTTTAATGATGACAATACAATAACTTG
The DNA here is from genome assembly GCF_000754665.1 of Bison bison bison. Lineage (NCBI taxonomy): Eukaryota > Metazoa > Chordata > Mammalia > Artiodactyla > Bovidae > Bison > Bison bison. Next base: position 63,425 of record NW_011479870.1, on the reverse strand, counting down.
TTAGCTTTTATATTTTCATTTTGTTGATTTTAAAATAAATCATATCATATTGCCAACTCTTTCTAAAAAAGGCTATACAGGCAATAACAATGCTGAAAATAATGTTACTAATTAGGTGTAATAGTCAATGCTCATGAAGTGCTTGGCATGTACTACAAACTATGTAAGACTTTTATAGTCATAATCTTATTTAATCTTCACAATCAGTCCAGGACAAAGAAACTATTACTATTGTAGATTAAGAAACCAAGAAAGAGATGTGAAATATAATAATTTACCCAGGATAACAGCTATTAGTTGGAAAACTAAAATTGTTGGCCAAACTATGTGAAGGAAGAGTCCATGTTCCTAATCACAATTGATACAGAACAAGCAAGGAGTTATATGGCAGGAAAGAGCTCTAGTGAACTTAACTGACACAGTGTCAGGATCGGTGTCACCAAGGGCTCAATGTCAAGGTGGCTCTGTTGGTGCTACTCTTTGAGCTGAATGCAAGTAGAGGAGTGTTAGGAAGATTATTCAGCTTGTTGGAAAAAAGAAAAAAAAATCTTGTATTAATCTTTGCCTTATTTTCCAGATTATCTATGCAGCAAACTTGAAATATAAGATACCAAATGTTGGTCTATCTTAGTATGACCCATATGACACAGAATTCAGATAAAGGGACTATGCTAGATGTTTCATTTCTTTAATTATGAAGATGTCTTTTCAAACAGGTTAAGATATCTCTATCTCTGTTTCACTCTCTGTCTTTCCTTGTTTGTCTGTCTCTTTCTCCTTTTAAATTTAACACCTCAAAATTTACAAAAGTCCTTTCACGTGTAAATCATCGAGAATGACAGAGTAGGCTTGAGGACATGTTGAGTAAATATGAACACTGGAAGTGAGGAATTTGACCCTATCATTTATCAGCATTTTGACTCTAGATAAGCCACAACTCCATGTCCTCTGATTCCTCCCTGTCCTTGATTTTTTCAGTTATTTGATAGCCAAATGCAACTTTTCTATAAATCTCTTCAGTGCATTCTTCACTTCCTGATTCCTCAAGCTGTAGATCAATGGGTTTAACATGGGAATCACTACCACGTAGAACACTGAAGCAAATTAATCTGTGTTCAGAGAATGGCTTGAATTGGGCAGGAGGTACATAAAAATGATTGTTGCATAAAATATGGTGATTGAGGTCAGATGGGGAACACAGGTAGAAAAGGCTTTTTGCCTTCCTTCAGCAGAATGGATCCTCAGAATGGCAAAGAGGATGAAGACATAGAGAGCAAAGGGTGTTGAACCCAGCAATGATTAACAGCATCAGCTCTTTGACATGAGTGTCAGAGCAAGCCAGTGCGACCAAGGGAACGTCATCACAGTAGAAGTGGTTGACCCTACTGGAGCCACAGAAAGACAAGAGGAATGTTGCGACTGTCTGCGCAAGACCCACAACGAATCCATAAATATATGTGCTAGCAATGGTCTGATTACAGAGCTTTTTAGGCATGAGGATGGCATAGAGTAAAGGGTTGCAAATGGCAACATACCTGTCATAGGCCATGACTGAGAGCAAATACTGTTCACAAGCTACAGATGTGATGAAGCAGCACACCTGGATGACACATGCATAAAATGTTATACTTTTAACTTCACACAGGAAATTCACCAAGGTGTTTGGGGTGACAGACGAAGTAAAAGAAAAATCAATAAAAGTCAGGTGGCTGAGAAAAAAGTACATGGGTGTGTGAAGCTTCGGGCTGACTTGTATTAACACAATCAAACCAAGATTACCCAGGACGCTAGCAAAATAGATTACTAGGAACACACCAAAGAGAGTAGCTTGAAGTTCCGGATTATCTGTGAGTCCCAAGAGGATAAACTCAGACACTGCAGAATAATTGCCTTTTGTCATGGTAGAGATTTAACTTTTGTTTTTAACAATAAAACCCCTAGAGCACACAGTCTGAGTATTCTTATCTCCCTTAGAGATAATCAAGCAGATGTTGGGAACTGATTCTGATCCACCCTGATCTTATGTTGGACACATTCAAAAGAGACTCTCCATGCAAATTCTGGTTTCATAATGAAGCGATTTGTTCTCTGCAGAAGCTCCAAAGTATGAAATTCTGTGGGGTTTGGAAAGATAGAAACATGGCATTTTATTTAAAATCTAACATAATTGAATACTTTCTTATCTATTTTTAATAAAAGAAAATAAAGACAGTTATTTGAGCACAATTATTTTTAATTATTGAAATACTTTAAACAAAAATGTTAACTCTTTGAAAATTGTTAATTAACAGAAAACAATAAATTAAAAAATAATTTCAGAAGAGGTAGTATGAAAGGTATTTTTAAATTCTGACCATCTTTATATCAACTATTCAGGATGATTTTTATTTTATTTTGTTCTCTTACTATGATTTCTAGTTTTCTTTCAATTACTATGTAATATTTGGGAATTAAAGGGAGAAAAGCCCTTAGAAACATAGATAGTCTTGCTTCTTCTGAAATATGTATGGGATGATTAAAAATACATTAAAATAATTTAGAAAACATATTTATCGGGTGGCTCCTAACATCTAAATGCAAAACAGGAGAAGAAAAAATCAAGATAATTTTGTAGAACTAAAAACCGATTTCTGGTTTATTAAAAGAAACAGCTTTTAATGATCTTCATTTGAGCAGATATGTTTGATTTAAAAAATTTTTCTACTATTTCATCTCAGATCATATTTCCATCAACCCTATCAACTGGTGATAAGCTATCGTCTTCATTTTCAGATATGGAAGCTCAGAGTGAGAGCTTAAACCCTCTTGCTGTTTCATGATTAGTGTGGGGTAAAGCAAAATAACTCATGAACTAGTTCTGGACTCCCTGACCTCAATTCATAGTTTATAGAAATGAACTCTTTTCATAGAGGCAAAAATTTCCCCATTAATCAGAAAATTTTGGAAAGGTGATCTCTAAGTTTGTATACCTTAAGTGATTAAAATAGTGCCTTTCATGCAGTATGTGTTAAGTGAGTAAATTTTAGCTCTTAAAATGGGCTTCCCATGTGGCGGCGCAGTAGCAAAGAATTCTCCTGCCAATGCAGGAGATGTGGGAGACAAGGGTTGGATCCCTGTGTTGGAAGATCCCCTGGAGGAGGAAACGGCAACTCACTCCAGTATTCTTATCTGGAAAAGCCCATGGACAGAGGAGCATGGCTGGCTCCACGGACAGAGGAGTCGTGTCCATGAGTCAGACATAACTGAGCGTGCACACATGGTTTTTCATTCCATCAGTATTAATAGTATTCAGATTTAGGCTTATTCTCAAAAGAAAAGACTATGCAATCCCATCACACCCATGACTGTAGCTTATTCTTTTTGCAATATTTTGAGGTCTTTTTCCATTGCCTCATTGACTTGTGATCTCAGATCATTACCTTTCCTGACTCTTAATTTTTCTAGTACTTATATTTCTCTGATGTGTTGGAGTCTGTGTAGCTCTTGCTCTGACGTTACCAAACTCATCAATATCTTCAGTCGTTTTAGTTTTCTTTCTTTAAACTGAAACTTGGATCATCCTTGAAAATGTATTTCTCTCCAGGTTTCCAAAGGCTGTTCCATTTGAAACTATCCACATATGTTAAATCTGGCAGGTGAAATAAGGCATTGTTCATGCTGGAACATTCTTTCCTGTTTTTTGCTATGCCTTGCATTCAGGTACACTTCCCTGATGCTTAGAGGCTTGTCCCATATTCACTGTCATCACATATGCATCCAGGTCTCTCCCTCTTATTCACTGAAGGCTCAGGTGTTGATGCCATCATTATTTATCTTCCACACATGTGCCATCAGCGTCATGAACACCACTTATTTCATACCTTGGTTTCTTAGATCCTTGATCTTGGAATCAGGGACCCCACTGCTATTCCTCTTGAGCATCCTACTCCCATGATTCCATTTTGAAGCTTGTTCTATGTGACAATTGATAAAATAGTAGTTATCCAAAATCAAAAACTTGTCCTATGACCACAACTTTCTGAACTTTCCCTTCACATCAGTTATGCCACTACAGCCTTTTATGTATCCACTCAATCACTTTAACCTTAAGTATCCTTTACCTACTGTTGCCTCCTTTATTCAATGCTCACCCTAAACAGCTTAGACTCTGTGATCAATTGCCACAATGACTATTCACAACATACAAATTCTTTTTCTAATGTATAAACTTATATTTTGGTTCCCAAGCTATTTTGTTCATCCCATATGTTCATCCTCTACTAATTTATTTGATCTTCCCCATCAGTTTAAAAACAAGATACATGCTGAAATCATTGCTAATGACCTGTGACTTCTTTTCCTTTTCCTCTATCCATCAACCCCTCTCCTCTTCATTCTTTCAGTACTAAACATCCTGGAAAGTCATTTGCTTCATCTTTAGCATTTATATATCAACTTGTATTCTGAAATTGTTCTCACCATAATTGTTATACAATTACTTATTCCAAGTTCACCAACAATCTCCTTCCCATTGGCAATGGAGACTTCTTTTATGTTGTCTATGTAGCCTCAGATATCGTTGACATTAGTTTTCATGCAAACCATTGTTTTGGTTTGGTTTAGTTTGCAAGTCATCAGAATCCCATCTTTCTGTCCATGTTTACTCTTCTTGTGGCTCCACTCCCTGTGTTTATGTTTTAATTAAAGCATTACTTTACATTTCGTTCCTAAGCCATCCTGTGTCATTTTTTGCACACTCTTGTGAAGCTCTCATCAAATGTTCTGGGGATGGTTGTCACTTTTGTGTCACAAAAGTCTAAATTTCAAGGCCAGATTTCACCTCTGATCTCTAAGTATGTATTCAAGAGATCCCCAGATAACTTCATCTAGGTATTCCCAAAGTACCTAAATATAGCATGCTCAAAAGAGAATTCAGCAATTCAAAAACCATCCAATATTTTCATCTGCTTTGAAGCATGCATTTTCTAACTCAGTAAGTGGTGTCATCTTCCAGCCAGTTATTCAGGCACAAAGCCAAGATAATATACTTCATATATCTTTCTAAACTCCACTGATAAAAATTAGATATTGAACATACTAATTATTTAACCTATTTTTTCCCAAACCTGTCTACTTGAAATTTAAGCCTCTATCACAACTTACTGTATTATTGTCCAAACATTTATCTTATTCATCCTTTCTCTGTTCATTGTAACTAGAGTGTACTTTCTAACATGCAAATCATAGCTTACTATTTCCTGTTGACATAGGATAGAGTCCCAAAGGTTGGCTAACTTAATCTTTGATAAGCAGCCCCTTCTTTTCAGAGTAGTCTCACTTCTTGTGGCGTTTTCATGTAATTCCCAGGCTTCAGCCATCATGAGTACTGTCGGTTTCTCAAATGTGATCATGAATTTTGTACACAGTTGAAGCAGAAGCCCTTCCTTCTGTCTTTACAATCTAGTTGGCTTTATCTTTCTATGTATGCATCAGATCTCGGGTGAAATTTCACTTCTTCCTAGAGGTGTCTCATCACTTCTCAAGTGTTGTATCTAACAATTCATTCACCTATTAATTACTTTGTAAAATAATCTAAATTTCAAATTTTTGAAAAAACAGATAGTTATTTCTCATCTCCCCCAAACCTTGTAGGAGCTAGCACTGTTTAGGAACTTCAAATATACTAGTAGAATAATGGAACAAATAAATACAAGTTTTGTGTTACCCTAAACCTTTTCTACTACTTCATTTACCTTGATTTTTCCTCACTGCCTGCTGCCTTTGAGCAACCCAAAATGAAACCAAAAAGGCGTCCAATATACCTTGTGGCGAACTTTATGAATGTCAACAAAATTTAACATTACTTAACTGTAGTAAGTATATTTTGTATTATTCATTGGTCCCTCCAGAATGTGTTCCCTGTGCTGCATAATTTTAAGCAATTTCTGAACAAAACAATGTAATGATGTCTCACAGCATAAACAATCATTATGGCTAATCTTTTGGGACTCAGTTTGCTTAACACACAGGGATTGATCACTTGATGTTTCAGATCATTCTGCTGAATCTAAGTAAAATAAAACATTAATAATTACTAGCAAAGATTATTTTAACATGTGGGAAAAAAACTCAGAAAAGTTTAACTGTTTTTATTTACTTTTTATGCTTTAGTATGAGATTTATTGGGGTTTGCAGGGGCACTAGTGGTAAAGAACTCTCCTGCCAATGCAGGATACATAAAAAACAGGAGTTCAAACCCTAGGTTGGGAAGATACCCTATAGGAGGACATGGTAACCCACTTCAGTATTCTTGCCTGGAAAATCCCTTGGACAGAGGAGCCTGGTGGGCTACGGTCCACAGGGTCGCAAAATCAGACACGATTGAAGTGACTTAGCATGCATACATGCACATGAGTCTTATTCAAGTTTTAATTTTATAAGAAGTCAGTGCACATTAAAGCAGTGAGTTAACTTTGCTGTTGGACTTTGCGAGGCTAACGAGTAATAGTTTATAGTGCACCGAAGATCCAGCCCTACATCTGCAACCCACTCAAATATCTGTTGGGTTGTAGGAATAATAATTAAGCCATGAGTTTAGAAGCTTGGAGGTACATTTAGTTCAGTCTCAGAAAACTTATTGTTTTAACATTCTGTTCAAAGAAGAAAATAATTTAAAATTAACTTTATTTTTTCCTGAAGTCTAATAGAAAGCACTTAAAGGCATGCAAATCAGATAGAAATGAGCATTTCTTTTCTTCAAACTCTCTAACAAATTCTCCTCATTCCATACATGTATAGAGTGATGAATAGAAACACATACAGATAAAAAATTCATAGACAATGCTTATTACAAAGAAAGAACAGTTATTATTAAATGTGGACATTGTATCCTAGGAAGACTGTTATGATTTTTATAACACCATTTTCTCTAGTAGAATAAAAGCATAAATGACAAAGAACCTTAAACATAAATTGTACAGAAGTCATCATATTTGTTTGCAGTTTATATCTAACCAATCTGTAATGATTTAACTCTGTAGTTTTTCTTAGAGGCTTGGTAGAAATTCAAGAAAGTTTAAAAGAGCTCTATCAGCATGAACAAGGCTATGAGTGTCTAAAATACATTCCTCAATTATTTTAGGAAAATATTTTAAACATTTTCCTTCTGTCAAAATCATAAAATCTATCTTCAGGATTTCTTGTTAGAGTTCATTTCACTTCAAAGTTTTTTGCAATTCATTCTATGATCACTATTGCTTCAACTATCTAATAGCTTTTTAAAGAAAACCCCCAAGTTTTAGAGACCTGAAGCAACAATGATTTGTTATCTCTCAAAATCCTGTGGGCTATGGACAATCTCTCTCCACATTGTGGTGTCAGCTGGGCAGTAGGCTGTCTGTATGGTCCGTGAAGACCTCAGTCACATGGCTGATATTATACTTGATGAGGCTGACAGCTGGATGTGGTCCATGTGATGAGTGTCTGGCTTGGGCTTCCAATGAAAATATGGTGGTTGAGTTCAAACATTTAAAATTTCCCTGGAAAAAAGTTCTAGCCTTGGAAGTTGTACACTTTTAAGCATTCTATTGAATAAGGCAGGTCACAGGGACGATAGCTTTCAGCTACATGTTGGATATTTTGAAAGACTACCAGATTTTATTTAATCTCAAAAAGAGTAGCTTCTGCAAGTAATCCAAAGATGTTGGAAATATCTGTGTTGACAAACAATGATGTTTGAGTCTCTGGAAAACTGAAATCAGCATTACTGCACAAGCCTTGGAGAAAAGCCAGACCTTCTGATGAAGAAATAAAATGGTGTTCTGTGTTCTAGTGCACCCTATTAGAAACTAAGTGCCAGATGATAAGACAGCAAGTAAACATTTAGCATCTGCTGCTTATTCTGTGCTGGATATTACAGGATCCACCAACTCAAATTTCAGTCCAGCCCAATAGGAATCCATCAAATGGAAATAATTTGCTTACAACCTGGTTAAATTAGGTTGAGATGTTAGCAACAAATTATTTGAACAATGGATGCAGATTTTATATTGCCTATCTCTGCCACACAGACCCCCACACAGTCCGTGCTACAGTTTAATAAGCTAGGGGTTCCAAATTAGGAGGTCCCAAATAATATTTGGAGCTTCATTTCAGTTCAGTTCATTTGCTCAGTCATGTCCGACTCTTTGCAACCCTGTGAATCGCAGCACGCCAGGCTTCCCTGTCCATCACCAACTCCCAGACTTCACTCAAACTCATGTCCATCGAGTCGGTGATGCCATCCAGCTATCTCATCCTCTGTCATCACCTTCTCTTCCTGCCCCAAATCCCTCCCAGCATCAGAGTCTTTTCCAATGAGTCAACTATTTGCATGAGGTGGCCAAAGTACTGGAGTTTCAGCTTTAGCATCATTCCTTCCAAAGAACACCCAGGGTTGATCTCCTTTAGAATGGACTGGTTGGATCTCCTTGCAGTCCAAGGGACTCTCAAGAGTCTTCTCCAACAATCAGTTCAAAAGCACCAATTCTTCAGCAGTCAGATTTCTTCACAGTCCAACTCTCACATTCATACATGACTATGGGAAAAACCATAGCCTTGACTAGACGGACCTTTGTTGGCAAAGTAATGTCTCTGCTTTTTAATTTGGAGCTTAAGAGGGTCCAAAGAAATAGGTTCCAAATAAGATTGGAGTGGCAAGAGTGGTAGCGAACAGGAGATGCAAGAGATGGGGGTTCAGTCCCTAGGTCGGAAAGATTTCTTGGAGTAGAAAATGACAACCTACTGGAAAATTCCATGAACAGAAGAGCCTGGCTGGCTACAGTCCAAGGAGTCACAGAGTCTGACCTGACTGAGCACACACGCACAAATAAGATTTGAGCCAAGTGCAAAGAAGGGCTTTTACAGCATGTAGGAAACAGAGGTGGTCCTGAATGATAGCGGTGAAAGCAGTTTATCTCAGTGGGTCGAATATGGTCTTCTATTTCAAATAGGGAGATTGTGGCCTGAAGATCATGGCCACTCTCTGACCCATTTTTTTTTTTTTTTAAGTCGCTCAGTCGTGTCCAACTCTTTGTGACCCCACGGACTGTAGCATACCAGGCTCCTCTGTCCATGGGATTTTTCAGGCAAAGGTACTGGAGTGGGTTTGCCATTTCCCTCTCCAGAGGATCTTCCCCACCCAGGGATCAAACCCGGGTCTCCCACATTGCAGGCAGACACTTTACTGTCTGAGCCACCAGGGAAGCCCCATTTTAAATGGGGAGATTGTGGCCTGAAGATCATGGCCACTCTCTGATCCATAGATGGTGATAAATATCTCTGGACACTTGTTTATGGACTGAGGATATCAAGTGTCCGAGAACCTGGCATTTGAAGAAGAGGACTTTAGATGAACTTGTGACAGGTACAAAGCATGCTGATTTAATTTTTTTTTTAAACTTCCAAGGAGTCACTGGGCTTCCCAGGTGGCTCAGTGGGAAAGAATCTGCTTGCTAAGCAGGAGACAAGAGTTTGATCCTTGGATCAGAAAGACTGCCTGGAGAAGAAAATGGCAACCCACTGCAGTATTCTTGCCTGGGAAATCCCATGGACAAGCAGCCTGGTGGGCTCCAGTCTGTGGGGCCACAAAGAATAGAACATGGCTTAGTGACTAAACAGCAAGGAGTAACTACTGCAGAAGAGGTCTGCACTGATGAGAAGGATTGGAAAAGCCATCACAGGCATACTCACCACCTTCCCTTCTGCCTCACAGCCCCAGGGACATCATGGACAGCATAGTCACAGTGTCAGGAATGAAGACCATGTATGTTCCCGAGAACACGGCTCCTTCCTACTGCTGCCAATGCTGAGTGCCCAATCTGTTAGAAGCAGAGACCTATGCCAAGCCCTGAGTGTGGCACCCCTCTTTTGAGATAAAAATCAGAAACACATGATGCAACAGTTATATCAGACCCCTTCAATGTTGGGCGGGACAGCAGTTCATCCTCACTGAAATCAATAGATTGAAAAGGAATTTTTCTTCCCAAGACTCATCTTGGGATGAGTCATCTTTCAATGTGTGTTGATTGATGTGTCATCTTTCAATAGTTTAAAGGGCATTTTGTTCTTTAAATAATAAGCCATACAATACTCCCTCAGAAGGAATACACTCACTCCACAGCAATGAAAGTTTGACATGGCCATGGCATATAATGAATGGTCTTAACCGATTATCTCCTGTCAAGACTCAGTTGGCTTGATTGGACTTATGGATGGCAACCTGACCACACAGCCAAGTCACCAGCTCAGAAAATGATTTGGCTGCATTGGTGCACCGTCCTCCGTGATACGCTGTAGGTAATGAACCGATGAGAACATAAGTTACAGCGTCCCTAACAGCATGGGATCGTGGGTCTGGAAACAAAGAAGTTATAGCAGAATTGATCATTATCATTACATCCTGTGACCAATTCTCTGATTTTATGTCTCCTATTCCTGTCATATTAGGCTCTCTGGATTGTAGGATGAGCATCCTGGAGGGCAAATATTTGCACTAGCAGCTCAATTAGTGTTTTGAGAAACTGGGATCTTTGACTACTTCACACCAACAGACTGGCAGACAGGAAGGACTTCGTGTGCCAGTTAAGGTGATCAACTCTGATTTGCTTAAGAAATTAGGGGTACCCATGCACAACGGAGCCAGGAAAAAAATATATGAAACACAGGGGTTCATATGGCATCTTTAGAACTTCTGTGCCCAGTGTAATGCTACCACCAGTGGGAAACTGCACAAACTATTAATATACATTAACAAAGACGGGGCAATTAATTTCTCAGTAATCATGCAGACTAAAATTTATGTCACTGCACCCAGAAGTAATCAGTGGAACTAAAGTGCAGGCTGAACATAAAAGGACTGTGCTTAAATGATCATGTTAAAATGTTCAACCAGAAGAGTTTGGATGTTTTATACAAAAATAAACACATTTTTTACCATACAAATCAACAATTTATCCAAAGGATTTGAAAACATGCATCTACATAAAAATATGCATAAAGATATTTATGGCTGATTTATTCATAATTGTTAAAATTTTGAAGCAACCAAGATGTCCTTCAGTAGGTGAATGGATAAATAAACTGTGGTACATCCAGACAAAGGAATGTTATTCAAAGCTAAAAAGAAATGGGCTATTAGCTCTGAAAAGACACAGAGGAACCTTAGATGCATGTTACTAAGTGAAAAAAGACAACCAGAAAAAGCTACATACTATATAATTACAACTCTATGACATTCTGGAAAAGGCAAAACATCAGAGACGATCAGAAAATCCATGTTTGCCATGGGTGAGGGCAGTAGGGATGAGATGAATAGACAGAGCAGAAAGAATCCTTAGGGCAGTGAAAATACTCTGTGCAGAAGTGCAATGAGGGATTAAGTCATTACAAATTTGACCAGAATCACAGAATGCACAGTACCTAGAGTGAAACCTAAGGTAAATTATGGACATTGTGTGATTAAGATACATCGATGAAGATTCATCTATTGGAATAAGTGCACCATTTTGGTGAGTGGTGTTGATAACTGGGAGGTTATGAATCTGTGATAGTAAGGGGTATAAGACCAAAGCTCTGCATCTCCCTCTCAATTTTGTTGTAAATCTAAAACTTCTCTAAAAAATAAAGCCTTTCAAAACATGCCCAACCATATAAATGTAACACTGTAAAGATAATAATAAGTTCATTTTACGGACAGTTTAAAACCAAAACACTTTAACCAAGCAACATATTATATTTAACTTTGGTTCAAAGTGGAGGAAAAAATTTACACAGTGTTTATACTATTTGTATAGTTTGTGTCTCTCAAGATAGCCCCAAATCCTCAATATTAGGGAGAAATGAGATGAAATTATGATTTTAAAGTGCTTTATTTTTCATCTCTATTGACAAAGCATTTTATGTTCAAAGACAACGGGTAATTTCTATCTCCCTTTTAGAATTAGACCATTAAAATATTTATGAGATATCTACTACATGCAAGTCAAAATAGGAAAATATCTGTTTTCAAGGAGGAAATAAAACATCAGCAAACTGAGTGACAAAGGACAAAGGTTCCTCTGCCTATTGATACTGAATCATTGTACAAGCCTTGATTTTAAATGTCCTACATCTGTACCCTTATGGCAGAAATTGAAGAAGAACTAAAGAGCCTCTTGATGAAAGTGAAAGAGGAGAGTGAAAAAGCTGGCTTAAACCTCAACATTCAGAAAACTAAGATCACGGCATCTGGTCCCATCATTTCATGGCAGATAGATGGGGAAACACTGGAAACAGTGGCTGACTTTATTCTTTGGGGCTTCAAAATCACTGCAGATAGTGATTGCAGCCATGAAATTAAAAGATGCTTACTCCTTGTAAGGAAAGTTATGACCAACTTAGATAGCATATTGAAAAGCAGAGACATTACTTTGCCAACAAAGGTCCATCTAGTTAAGGCTATGGTTTTTCCAGTAGTCATGTATGGATGTGAAAGTTGGACTATAAAGAAAGCTGAGTGCCAAAGAATTGATGGTTTTGAACTGTGGTGTTGGAGAAGACTCTTGAGAGTCCCTTGGACTGCAGGAGATCCAACCAGTCCATCCTAAAGGAGATCAACCCTGGGTGTTCTTTGGAAGGACTGATGTTGAATCTGAAACTCCAATAATCTGGCCACCTGATGCAAAAAGCTGACTCATTTGAAAAGACCAATACAATATTGTAAAGTAATTAGCCTCCATTTAAAATAAATAAATTTAAATTAAAAAAAAAAAAAGGAAAAGACCCTGATGCTGGGAAAGATTGAGGGCAGGAGGAGAAAGGACGACAGAGGATGAGATGGCTGGATGGCATCACCGCCTCGATGGACATGAGTTTGGGTAGACTCCGGGAGTTGGTGATGGACAGGGAGGCCTGGACTGCTGCGGTCCATGGGGTCACAAAGAGGTGGACGTGACTGAGTGACTGAACTGAACTGAAATCTATACCCAGCATATCTTTAGTAACAACATCATTCTTATTTTTTATTCAAATACATCTTTTCAGTTATTTTTCTCAAAGCATTTTTTACCTCCCAATTCCTCAAGCTGTAGATCAGTGGGTTTAGCATAGGGATCACCACAGTATAGAAAACTGAGGCAAATTTGTCTTTATCTAGTGAGTGGCTTGACTTGGGCTGCAGATACATAAAACTGAGGGTCCCATAATACATAGTAATAGAAAACAGGTGAGAGGCGCAGGTAGAAAAGGCTTTCTGTCTCCCTACAGTAGAATGGATCCTTATGATGGCAAAGACGATGAACGCATAGGATATGAGAACAATGAGAAGGGAACAGAAGACATTGAATCCTGCAATGGCTAATAACATCAGCTCTTTGACTCGCGTATCAGAGCAGGCCAGAGCAATCAAAGGAACATCATCACAGTAGAACTGGTTGATCACATTAGGGCCACAGAAAGCCATGTGGAATGTAGCCACTGCTTGTATGAATCCCACCAGGAATCCATAAGTATAAGAGCTGGTGACCATTTGGATGCAGAGTTTTCTAGGCATAAGAACTACATAGAGTAAAGGGTGGCATATTGCCACATACCGATCATAAGCCATGACAGATAGCATTAGTAATTCCCAAACTGAAAATGTGATAAAGCTGCACACTTGAGTGGCACATGCATAATATGACATGCTTTTAATTTCACGAAAAGTGTTTACAAGGGTGTTTGGTGTGATGGTGGAGGAACCATAAAAATCCACAAAAGCCAGATGACAGAGGAAAAAATACATGGGTGTGTGAAGTTGAGGACTCACTTGTATTAGCACAATCAAACCAAGATTACCCAGGACAGTAATCAAGTAGATCAACAATAAAACACAAAAGAAAATGAGCTGAAGCTCTGGGTTATCCGTGAGGCCTAAGAGGATGAACTCAGTAACTGCTGAATGATTGCTTTCTGCCATGAAACAAACAGTTCTACAGTAAATTCCACCAGAGCACACAATCTGAATAATCTTGACTCCGTAAGGAATGATTAACTGTAAGAAGGTATCTCTGGCTCTCCAGGATGTTATGCTTAATTCAGTTAAAGTTGAATCTTGATAAGTGTTCTGAATTATGTGTAGATTTACTTGTGAATTTGCTGTAAAAAATATGGCAGAAATTCCACTAAGAAGCTGTAAAAGAAGAAAGGGAAAATTTAAATTAAAATTTTATAATCAATAAAATAGCAAAGCCTGTGTTGTACTTTTATTTAAAGGAAAAAAAAAACATTCAGAATATAAAATTTCTTTGATAGTAAATACATTAACATAATTTCTTAAGTTGTAAATTTCTTTCACAGAACTCATTTGATCATTTCACAAGAATATTAAAAATTAGAAAAATCAAGCATGAAAAGTGTAAGTCCAAAATCAAAATACTAACAGTATGTATCTTTAGGGAACCAGTTTGGTATAATATTAAAATTTTCTTCATTTTGTTTATCTTTATATTCTATTTTTTCAGTACATACATAATATTGATATTTAGGAAAACTGCATTGTGAAACTTTCTAGGTATCTTTTGGGAAAATACACATCAGTGAACAATTTTCCAGATTGTAAAATGTTTTCAAATAATTAAGATATATGTTTTTAAGCTCTATCTTGAAGTATTAAATGGTCCCAAGTGAATACCATTTGGACAGCATTTAGAAGAACTTCATTTCACAGAAGATTGATACAGACCCAAGGTGGATTCTCAATGCTCAAGAACTGGTACAACTGAATTTGTTCCCATCCTTTCTTAACAGGGCAGAGGATAAGTTAATATGATTTTTATTTATCACTGTATTGTCTCAGGTTACTTCACATGCACCTTAAAACATGACAAAATAAACATAAGAGCTCCTCCCATGTTAAATTTGGGTTGACATCCCCTTGAAAACTTATCTTGATTATTCCTTTCTCTTTCTGTTCCCATCACCAATTTTCAACCAAACTTTTTGGAACAGGTATCTGTCCCCAATTTCTCAAATATATTTATAACTATTTTCAGTTGCTAAGTTGTATCTGAATCTTTGTGATCCCATGGACTGCAACATGCCAGGCATCCCTGTCCTTCACTCTCTCCAAGAATTTGCTCAAATTCGTGTCCTTTGAGTCATTGATGTCATCCAAACATCTCATCCTATCTCATCCTCTTCTCCTCCTGTCCTCAATCTTTCCCAGCACCAGGGTCTTTATCAATGAGGCTGCTCTTCACATCAGGTGGCCAAAGTATTGCAGCTTCAACTTCAGCATCAGTCCTTCCAGTGAATATTCAGGGTTGATTTCCTTTAGGATTGACTGGTTTGATCTCCTTGCAGTCTAAGGGACTCTCAAGAGTCTTCTCCAGCACAACACTTTGAAGCATAAATTCTTTGGTGCTCAACCTTCTTTATGGTCAAACTCTCACATTTATACACCACTACTGGAAAAAATGATAGCTTTGACTATACAGACGTTTGTCAACAAAGTGATGTCTTGGCTTTTTAATATGCCGCCTAGACCTGTCATAGCTTTTCTTCCAAGAAGCAAGCATCTTTTAATTTCAAGGCTTCAGGCACCATCCGCAGTGATTTTGGAGCCCAGGAAAGTAAAACTTGCCAGTTTCCACTTTTTCCTCTTCTATTTGCCATGAAGAGTTGGGACTGGACGCCATGATCTTAGTTTGTTTAATGTTGAGTTTTAAGCCAACTTCTTCACTGTCCTCTTTCACCTTCATCAAGAAGCACTTTCTGCCATTAGAGTGGCTCTTTGTGATCCAACGAATTGTAGCCCACAAGGCTTCTCTGTCCATGGAATTTTCCAGGCAAAGATATTGGAGTGGGTTACCATTTCATACTCCAAGGGATCTTCACAATTCAGATATGTAACCTGCATCTCTTATGTCTCCTGCATTGACAGGCAGACTGTTTTACCACTAGTGCCACCTTGGAAGCTCCATTTATAACTTAACAAGGTGTAATCCACCTCTCTTTCCCATTAAAACAACAAAAAAATTCCCTCAGCATGTTTATTATCAACTTCCCTATTTTCAAATCCAATAAAACCTGTATTTTTTGGCAGCACTGTAACACTGAACTCTATTGAATACAAGTTTGCATTCTAAAGCAGTCTTTTGAATTTATTTGTTCATTTTGATTCTCAACCTTGGAGTCTGTTCCTATTACTATGCTTTAGATGGCATGTTTTTCATGTTCTCGCCAAAGCTCCTTCTTCTCTTTTTGGCACCTTCTTGATCAGTTAGCCAATCCTATGTGCTGAATAGGCATCTATATGCAGATTATGAGCAAATATATTAATAAATTAATTTTCCAATTATCTTTTTTCTGCTATAGCTTTATACATCTAAATATCTCTCAGAAATTACCATTTATCAAAAGTAAAAATACTTTCATCAGAAGTATTGCACACAGAAAAGAACTTGATATTTCTGCACATGGGACCCAAAACACAAGACTTGGAATATATATTTCCTAGCACAATGAACAGGCTTCCCAGATGGCGTTAGTGGTAAAGAATCTGCCTGCCAATGCAGGAGACATAGGAGAAGTGGGTTCGATCCCTGGGTAGGGAAGATCCCGTGGAGGAGGCAATGGCAACCCACTACAGTATTCCTGCCTGGAGAATTCCATGGACAGAGGAGCCTGGCAGGCTCTAGTCCATGGGGTCACAAAGAGTCAAAATGAACAGTGCCATTATCCATTTGCTCTCCAAATCAGAGAGCAGTTTCTTTTACTATGCTTTCCTGATCCTCATGCCCATGTTCAATTTGCCCCTTACTACTGATAAAGAATCTGCCTGTCAAAGCAGGAGACCCAGTAGATGCGGGTTCAGTGCCTGTGTTGGGAAGATCCCCTGGACGAGGAAATAGCAACCCACTCTAGTATTCTTGCCTGGGAAATCCCATGGACAGAGGAGCCCAGTGGGCTACAGGTGGGCTACTCCAACGAGTCGGACACGACTGAGTGACTAAACAATGACAACACTAACAGTTTATCCCTTACACAATTTTCAAATCTGCTCATGTTTATTGCTTTATTGGTCCAAGCACAATGATGCTTTGTTTATTTATTTTTTGCAAATGAAACCTAACTTTTAGTCTTGTCTCCAGTCAGTCATTGTTCTCTGTTCCTCAGTTATCAGCTTATATGAAATTTTACAGAAACTTTATTCTTATTTTGTCCTGATGAAATCCTTCAGTGTCTTCCCATTGCCATTTGGATAAACTTCAAGTTCTTTCTAGCATAGCCCTTGAAAACTTCATTTCTGCATCTAAGATCAGGTTCCTCCTGAAACATTTTTTATCTAGTTTCTATGTCACAGGTGTTTCAAATTGCTGTATATATTTAAATATGAGACAAAATTTTATACATCCTTTATGCTTTTCCTAGAACACTTTTCCTCTGCCATCATTCTATTTGCCTGATTATCCTTCTACTTAATTTTCTCTCTTCTATTGAATCACTTCCTCTTAGAGGATTTCAAAGCAGTTTAAGTCCTCCTCTTATATACATTTTTGCAGCCACTAATTCCTTCATAATACTTAAACCACACTATATTGAAGACAGCTATCAATATATCTATAACACATCCTAAGCTTCAACTCCTTTTGGAAAGCAATAATATTTCTGTGTCATATTCAATTTAATCATTACCTCCAACTGTACCTAGTATACAGAAGATGGTCAATAATTATCCTTAAGTGATTAAGTGGATAAAAGTTATATTTTTG
Source organism: Bison bison bison (assembly GCF_000754665.1). Taxonomy (NCBI): domain Eukaryota; kingdom Metazoa; phylum Chordata; class Mammalia; order Artiodactyla; family Bovidae; genus Bison; species Bison bison. The sequence goes on along the minus strand of NW_011479870.1, from coordinate 45,678 downwards.
TACGTCCAAATTGTTTCCCCCAAAAAAGGGATTGAACATATTTTTATACAACCTGATGCCTTTCAATATTCAATATGTCATCATTCAGTTCAACAACCAACCCCTAAATAGTTCAGTGTACCTGAAAGGAATCTTTGTGAGGCCAGTAACATTTTAAATTACCTGGGTATTTATGAGACAACTTTGTATTTTGTGTATGTGGTCCCTCAGGGAGATTTCTTTCTGTACTACTCCTTTTTAACAAACATTGAAAGACAATATAATTATATACACAACAACATAATTATTTAATGTTTAGTAACTTGGGGAAAAACTGTTTCCCTTGAAGTGGTAGATCACTTTTTTCAGCTATGTTTAGTTAAAGAATCCAGAGTAAAGGAAAATTTTAATGATCTCTTTTGGGAAAAAAATTTGATTAGTTGCTATGTCTGCTTTGATTGTTTTGAAGTCTGTCTCATTGGCTTCATATTAAAATTATAAATTTATTTAAAATAAATGTTACATCTATAGGCCCTGTATTTAGTTTTTGGAAACCATTGGATAAAAATGACTTTCCCCATCAGTAACTTTTATTCCTTCCTTCTGAGATTAATGTTCAAATCAATATTATGATTGACATTTCAGTTCGGCTGCAAAGATTAAAATAGTATTCATTTCTTTCTCTTCTGTATCTAGAAGATAAAACATACAAATCATAGGTCAACTGACATTTCACAGAAATGTATGGACCATTCCATTCACAACTTGCTTTAGATGTCCAGCCAGATGATACTGCACATCTAAGAAGAAAGGATAATCAGAGTTTTGTTCACATAATGGGGCTTTCTAGGGAGAGGAAGGTGAATTTCCAATCTGACCTGAAAACATAGCTAGGAGGAGCCAATAATGGTTACGGGGCTTGAGGTTTTTTACTGCGATGAGTGAGTGGGACTGAGTGAGGATTCCCATGTGCAGGAAAGACTTGCAGGGCTTGAATCTTCTGCAAAGGAAGGAGCAGTGTGTTCCTTACTCCAGTGATGGACTAAAAGGACACAAGTGGTGAAGCTGGAAAGCTGTAACCGGTCAAACAGCAAAAGACAGAGTTAGACACTGCTCTCCACACTTCTTTGCTTCATCAGGCTCCCCATCCTGTGATATCAGGGATGAATTTTACAATCATGCATGTGAATACATCCTTTTCTGTCCCAAATAAGGAAGACTCTTTCTGTGATATAGGGTGAGATTATTTGTGTAATGAAACAACGGAAAGAGCCAAGGAAGAGTGAGAAACAAAATTCGATGAGCTGCGAGTTGACTGAGGTTTGGACAAAGGCACCCAAGAGGATGTGCCCTCGGGGCTGCCCCAGGCCTCTCTGGTGAGCACACATGGCCAGTGGACACAGCGTCTGGAAGACGAGTCCCTCAGGAGCCTGTACTGGGAGTCTGCGAGGTGAGCCTGGACAACAGTCTGACCATGTCCCAGCACAGAGTCTGTCAGCTTGTCAGCTGGAACCTCCCAGGCCATGCCCAGCACACGCTGGTCCACCAGTGGTCTGCCGTGGGAGGAAGGGATGGCACCCAGACTGAGGAAAGGCAATACTCAGAGCCCACAACCAACAACCAGCCCTGAGCATGACCAGCTTCCTGAAGCCACCCTGTCTGCAGGGATAGGGAGGGCTCAGGAGGGCCCACCCATCCTCAAGGAGACGCTGGTGTCCAGGGAGCCTTAGTCAGAAGCTTGTTTTAAATGAGACATTCTGAATTCCTTAAAAGAAAAACTTACTATGTATAAATTATTGTATTTTTGGTTCCTGGGCTGTTGCCAATGGCCTCACTGTTTAGCCTGCCACATGGAAAGTTGCATACAGAAAGATTTGTGGCCACACACAGTGGAAGCAAGTAGTGGTTGCTGATAAATTTGTCTTAGACTTTCTCCAAATGGGCTAAGGCAAAGTCCCTGCAATCTAACATATCCTGATGTACTGGATTAATGTTGTGAGGCAACAGGGAAGGTCACTGAAAAAATTTCAGGTGAAAAGGCATTTGCCTTTCTCAAATATACTACAAATTGGGGAAAATTTTGGGGGGCTTGGGTTGGATCCTGAAGACCATGTTTGAGGTTTATATGAAGATTGACCTCACCCTGTTTTTTGGATCTTGTGATTTTGTATATGCTTGCTCTGTTGTATCTGGTTCTTTGCAACCCCATGGAATGTGATCCACCAGGCTCCTCTGTCCGTGGAATTTTCCAGGTAAGAATACTGGAGAGGGGTGCCTATTCCAGTGGTAAAGAATATACCTGCAATGCAGGAGATGCAGGAGTCATGGATTGGATCCCTGTGTTGGGAAGATCCCCTGGAGGAGGAAATGGCAACCCACTCCAGTATTCTTACCTGGAGAATCCCAAGGACAAAGGAGCCTGGTGGGCTACAGTCCATAGGGTCAGAAAGAGACAGGACTAAAACAACTAAAAACACATGCAGGTATATATATGTAACCTCCCTTTCCTTGTGCTGTGTGTATGCAGATGTTGCAATATAATGTTGTACACTTGAAACTTATACAATATTGTAAACCAATGTTACCTCAATAAATAAAGAATGTAAACATGTCAGTTATTTTTATGCTAATGGAAATTGTGACTTCAAGCAAGAGACTGTATCATAAACCATTTTTAAAACTTATTTCAGCTTTGAATTACCTTTTACAGATCATCACCATGAGTCTATAATATCTTGAAACATACTTGAGAAGACCTGTCTTAGGAGTACATAACACACAGTACATAGTGATGCAGGCACAGTGGAATCTGTGGAAGTGACCCACAATCTGATAGGTGGTGGCTATGATTTAAGCCTTCTCTGCTTGGGCCAGGAGGCACAATAAAAATGACACAGAGGTTGGTTTTCCTTTGTCATGCCTGCAAAGTACTTGACCTCCCAACATGAAGTAATGAAACTGAGTCTAAAAGAGCTGCATTTCTCCTCCTAACTTAAAAGAGTTGAATACTTGAGAAGATACCTTGATATGTTCATTACTTTGGCTGTAATTTTAAGGCTGATCATAGAGTTACTAACAAACATACAGCCATTTAAAAGTATTATACAAAATTGCAATTTAAAGTTTTCTTAAAAAGTATGGTATATTGCTTTGTGACAAATTGTGACAAATGAAAACTACAATCTTAGTAATAAGCCCTTATAAAGCAAAAGGCAATTGTGTTAAAATAAACTTTAGGGAAGATGCATGAATTATTTTATTTATTTTCTTAAGGAAAGATATATTACTTTTAAGTATTACTGGCAAGAAGTTATAGCCTGTTAAATTTACAAAGTATTATGAATCGGAACATCAAAATAAGAAATGTGTTAAAATATTATTCAATTAAAGCATTAAACTAAAATTAAATAGCAAATGCTAGATGACTTATTTAACATTTTATTTTGACATAAATTCAGAGTTTCAAGAAAAGGTGCTAATATATTACAAAGAATTCCGGTACAACCTTCGCTCATATTCCTTAAATATTAACCATTTTAACACATTTTTTTTCTTTGATTGTCAAAGACATGATACCTCTTTATTTTTCTATACTACTTTTTATAACATTTATTTTCTCTCTAATTATATAAACAATACTTTTCATTGCCCACAAATAGAAACACAGAAAAACCTAAAGTAAAAATTAACCATCAGCTATAATCTCCATTCTCAGAGATAACCTTCATTTGCTTTTACCCCAGTGCCTACTTTTTCTTTCTTTATTTTTTTTTTAAGTTGAATTATAGAATACTCATTGAAAGGAGTGATGCTGAAGCTGGAGCTCCAGTGTTTTGGTCATCTGGTGTGAGAGTTGAACCATAAAAAAGGCTGAGAGCTGAAAGATTGAAGCTTTGAAACTGTGGTGTTGGAGAAGACTCTTGAGAGTCTGTTGGACTGCAAGGAGATCAAGCCAATCCATCCTAAAGGAAATCAGTCCTGGATAGTCATTGGAGGGACTGATACTGAAGCTGAAGCTCCAATAATTTGGCCACCTGATGCAAAGAACTGACTCATTTAAAAAGACCCTGATGCTGGGAAAGACTGAAGGCAGGAGGAGAAGTGGATGACAGAGAATGAGATGGTTGTGTGACATCATCGACTTGATGGACATGAGTTTGAGCAGGCTCTGGGAATTGGTGATGGACAGGGAAGCCTGGCGTGCTGCAGTCCATGGGGTCGCAAAGAGTCAGACATGACTGAGTGACTGAAGTGAATTGAACTGATGCAAATAGTTGACTCATCGGAAAAGTCACTGATTTGAGTAAAGATTGAGGGAAGAAGGAGAAGAGGGCATCAGAGGATGAGATGGCTGGATGGCATCACTGATGCAATGGACTTGAACTTGGGCCAACTCCAGGAGACGGTGAGGGACAGGGAAGCCTGGGGTGTTGCAGTCAAGGGGATTGCAAAGAGTCGGACACAACTGGGCGACTGAACAACAATAACAAACTAACTGACTTACAACACTGTGTTGGTTCCATCTGCACAACATAGTGACTGAGGACTCTTACACGTTACAAAACAGTCACCGTGGCTTGTCTAGTCGCTGTCTGTTACCATACGCATGTGTTGCAGTGCAATTGATTATATTCCCCACGCTGGCTGCATTTCACACAGAGATTCATTCATTTTGTGACTGGAAATTTGTTCTTCTTAAGGTCTCTCACCTTGTTCACACATCTCCCCACTCCACTTTCATCAAGAAACTACTTATTCTCTGTTTTATTACATGTTTCTTTACATTTCACATGCCGGTTGAATTGTATGGTATTTGTCTTTTTCTATCTGACATTTCATGTAGCATAATACCCCCTAGGTTAACCCACGTTATCACAAATGACAGGATTTCATTCTTTTTTTTTTTTTTTAATGGCTGAGTAAAATTCCATTTTCTTTGATGGATATTTATGATACTTTCATAAATTGGTTATTGTAAATAATTCTGCAGTGAACATAAAGGTGTATATATCTTTTCAAATTAATGTTTTGTCTCCTTTAGAATGATACCCAGAAATGGAGTTCTGATCACATGACATCTACTATTAGTTTTCTGAGGAGTCTCCTACTCTTTTCAGTAGTTGCTGTATCAACAGTGCACAAGGGTGTCCTCTCTATTTTATTGGCAGCATTTGTTATTTGTTACAATTTTGTTAATAGTCATTCTGATAGATGTGAGGTAATATCTCATTGTGGTTTTAATTTGCATTTCCGTGCAACCTCATTTTACAAGGCAGGTTTTGCCTTGATACCAAAACCAGATAAAGACACTACCAAAAGAGATAATTACAGGTTAATATCCATGGTGGACAGAGATGTAAAAACCTTCAATGAAATATCTTCTTTTTGAAAGGAACAGTGGCAGATGATATGATATTCTGTATAAAACATTCCAAGAGATCACCAAAAAACTGATAGAACTCACCAATGAATAAAGTTGTTGGACCCAAACTTAATAAATAAAAATCTGTTATATTTCTATATAGTGATAATGAATCATCAGAAGAATTAAGAAAACAATCTCATTAACAATTGAATAAAAAGAATAAAATATCTGGAAATAAATCTAGCCAAAGAGTTTTCTCAGAAATCAATGACATTTATGAATAAAATTAAAGACAAAATAAATGAAAATATATATTCTTCTTGTTAGTCTTGTTAAAATAATTATATTCTCCAAGGTGATTTATATATTCAGTGTAATTGTTTTCATATGGTCATAGGTGTATGTTACTCAAAGCAAGGACATTCTTCAAAGACCAAATAACTTCAGTAAAAATCAGCAAATTAACTATATTATTAGATCTATAGACCTTACTCTTTGCAGAAGGACATGCTTCCCTTGTTAAAATTCAAGTTACTGTTTCAGTCTTTTTAAGTCAGAGTTTCTGTCAGTGTTGATATCAGTGGCCATGTTAGAGTTTTAGAATCAACAGTTCTTTTCAGATTCTTCTTACTCTGTGTGTGTGTGTGTATGTGTGTGTGCATGAGTGTATTTTATACCATACTAATAATTGAAAGCTGCTTTAGTAATCTAAAGACGAGATGATTTTTATCATGTGAAATTTATGAATTGAAGCATTCAAGTCAAAATTCCACTATGAAAAAAAAGAGAGATTTTAAGTGATCTACGAAAGAAAATTTAACCCACTATTTGCAACTGAACTTATTTCAGCCTCATATCTTTCAATATTGCTGTTGTAGTTCAATTGCTAACCATGTCCAACCCTTTGGAACCCCATAGACTAGAGCACTCCAGGCTTCCCTCTCCTTCATTATCTCCTGGAGTTTGCTCAGACTCACATCCATTGAGTTGAGAATGCCATCCAACCATCTCACCCTCTGTCGTTCTCTTGTCTTACTGCCTTCAATCTTTACAAGCATCAGGGTCTTTTCCAGTGAATCAGCTCTTCACATCAATTGGCCAAAATATTGGCGCTTCAGCTTCAGCATCAGTCTTTCCAATGCATATTCAGCATTATCAGAAGTTATAATTTACAAAATAATAAAAATAAAATTAGAAACTAAATGTATCTTCTGTATTAACTTTCACTTGGTGGCTCAAATGGTAAAGAATCTGCCAGCAATGCGGGAGACTGGCTCCATCTCAGTGTCAGGAAGACCCACAGGAGAAGGGAATGGAACTCACTCCAGTCTTCTTGCCTGGAGGGCTCCTTGGGCAGAGGAGCCTGGCGGGTTACAGTCCATGGGGTCGCAAAGAGTCGGACAGGATGAGACAACACTACCACTTACACTTTTTAAACATTGCAGTGTTAGAAAGCATGTCACTAAAGGCATGACCATGCAGAAAAACTATTTGTTTTTTGCTTATTTGCTTTTTTTTGGCCTCCTAAATGTGAAGGCTTTCAGTTAAAGCATGGATCACTTATATTATAGTAGAATACATTTTTTCCATAGTTCTCTTCAAAGTATTTTTTACTTCCTTGTTCCTCAGGCTGTATATGAGAGGATTTAGCATGGGAATTACCACTATATAGAATACAGAAGATATTTTATCAGTATGCAAGGAATGGCTTGTTTCTGGTTGCATATACATGAAGATGATCGGACCATAAAATATAGTGATGGAAGTCAAGTGGGAAGCGCAAGTAGAAAATGCCTTTTTTCTGCCTTCAGCTGATTTAATCCTTAGAATGGCAAATAGAATGAATACATAGGAGACAAGGAGGATAAAAAGAGAGAAGAAGATATTGAACCCAGCAAGTGTGAACAATAACAACTTTTTGATATATTTGTGATGGGTTTCATGACAGGCCAGGGCAACCAAGGGGACATCATCACTTGATTTATTATGTTTGAATGACAGAAAGATAAGTGGAATGTAAGAGTTGCTTATAGGAGTCCCACAGAAAAGCTATATAGATATGTGCTAAGCACCATCTGAATACAAACCCTTTTGTTCACGACAATGGTATAGAGTAAAGGATTACAAATGGCCACATACCTGTCATAAGCCATGACTGAGAGCATATAGAATTCACAAACCACAAACATGATAAAGCAAAACAACTGAATGGCACAAGCAGGTAAGGATATTCTTTTAGTTTCTTGGAGGAAGTTCACCAGAGTGTTAGGAGTGACCGAGGAGGTATAGCAAAAATCAACAAAAGCTAGGTGGCTAAGGAAATAATACATAGCTGTATGAAGCTGAGGACTGACATGAATTAGCATGATTAATCCAAGATTACCCATGACACTAATTAAGTAGATCACTAAAAAGATCCCAAAAAGAAGGGCTTGAAGCTCAGGATTGTCTGTGATTCCCAAGAGGATGAATTCAGTTACTTCTGAATTATTGTGTTTAGCCATGAATTGTATATAAAAGCATATCATACTGTTATGTGCAGAACATCCGTCGCAGGTACTCTTTCACGTTGTGGATTAAGGACGTCGCTCATGCTTATTTTATGGTGACCATATTGGAAAGAAAAATCCTCACTGGTCAACAGGCCATTCTCAGATTTCAGTGCTGCCTGCTTTGGATTTGAAGGGACTTGCTGCAGGCAGGAATTCCAACACAATCAGTAGTGAGGATATTTGTTAAGGAAGACAGAATATCTTGAATTAAAATATAGGATATCATGTATACAAAATTCCAGCATCATAGGTAGTATAGCAGGATAAATATTTCAAGAGTTAAAGAGATGGCCATGAATATATTAAGAGTAATATATTAAGATGAAACACAAGGCATTTCAACTAGAATTAAGACAATCATGACTCTTACTAAATATTATTCTTAATGTGCTAGCCAATGCAATGAAAGAAAAGGTGAAATATAGTTATGTAATATAGTTATGTATAAAGTATGAAAGTGTATCTAAACCAATATGTTTAGTGAAAAGATGATATTGAATTTTTTTTTATGATTGTGACAATGTCTTCTATTACAATAGATAGAAGAATGCTATGTAATGAAAATTATAACATAATTTTCACAAAAATGTGAAACTTCAAAGAAAAGTGAAAACATAGTTTTCAGAATTCCACTTCATATGATAAACAAAACATTTAAACATAAAGCTTAATTTAATATTGAGCTTAGCAATATTAAATTGCTATATTCATCTTATATATTCATGTTATTTATGTTTAAGTCAAATAAATTCATAGTTTCACATTATTTTTGGTAGAATGACATTTAGAAAAGAAATTCATCTATAGTCTTGGTCTCAGGACAATAGGTTTAGAGTTTGCTATTCGTTTCACCTTCACACTGTTGAAGAGATGGAGGTGTACGTAAGTGTCTGAGATGTTTTGACTCCTCAAAGGTCAGACCTAGCATTCAGATTCGGGCTTTCAGACACCAGGAATCTATGCTCTTTAATTGAAGAGCTGTATCATGGTAAAAGCTCCATCTTGCCAAGATAGGACAGTGTGAATTCAAAGACATTAATGACAGGCTTTGAGTATACAGAATAGAGACTCAAAATTTGCTGCAGGAACTACTGAAATGTTCAAATAGTGGATAAATGTGTTTAAAGAAAGACAAAAAAAAAAAAAAAACTTTTGAGAACTGTAGATTAAGTCAACCCTGTATCTCTATGATTCACCAAAATATATACCCTATTTCCTTTCTCTGGTTATGTTTCATTAAACATTCAAATGGCATACACACACACACACACTCTCTCTCTCACACATATGGTCTTCACAGGTGTGCTAGTGATAAAGAATCTGCCTGCCAACTCAGGAGATGCAGCAGATACAGATTCAATTTTTTGGTCAGGAAGATCTACTGGAGTAGGAAATGACAACACACTCCTGTACTCTTGCTGGGACAATTCCATGGACAGAGCAGCTTGGTGGGCTACTGTCCATTGGGTTGCAAAGAGTCAGACATAACTGAGCAACTGAACACACACACACACACACACACACACACACACTATATACATTCATTAATATATATTAAAATGATATGCAAATTACAAACTCAAAACCATTTTCTGTGTAATTGCAAACTGTTCAATTATCATTACGCTTATCTGAAATTATATATGCATACCTGTATATCTATATCTATCTGTCTATATCACAGTTATCTGTTGTGTATGTTAATCTTCATTTATAAATTGGCCTCTCATGTATAGTATAGTTGGGACTAGAATTCAGGTTCTTTAGCAAGAGAGATGATGTGCAAATGCTTCTGATTTATTATTACTCTTTTGTGTATTCAGTATTTTAGAAGACTCCAAATTTTGTAATGCTGTCTTCATTTAATTGACAAATAAGCTACAGGAAGCCCACAGACAGTTCAAGTCCATCCTTTGACTACAAGACATGTGTTCTTTTCCAAGCTAGACTGCATGGCCTAGTGTGCTCATCACATTATAAACTACACCTTATCCAGTGAGGGCCAACTTACCTGAGATCTGCCCAGTATAATTGCATAGGATCCTTGCTACTGGAAAATGATCTATGGCGTTTCAATTATTTTGTGTATATTAATTTAGAATATATGATACCCCTGGGATTCCATTCTTGAGTTACACCTTTTTTAGATACCTTGAAAAAATATAACAAGATCTCATAGGCTTTAAAAAAAGAAGTTCACTTAAAAATTAGTCTTCAGGGAGGAGGGAGGTGGGTTCAGGATGGGGAACACATGTATACCTGTGGCGGATTCATTTTGATGTGTGGCAAAACCAATACAATACTGTAAAGTTAAAAAATAAAATAAAATTTAAAAAAAATTAGTCTTCAGAGATCAGACCAGATGCCAGGCCATATTAAATCAGTGACTAAAGTAAACTTTGGATGTATTATTCTTCTGAACAAAGACAATTTGAAAAAAAAAATAAAGGCAGTTTGTTAAAGGTATAAATATGGAGCAGTTTTATTAATTCATTCATTAATTTAAAATTATGAAACAGTTTTATAATGTTATATTTTTCAAAGAAACTAGCAAATCAGGGAAAGAAGTACATGTGCATCTTTGCTCTTCATATGGGATATGATTAATGGAACTGGAGAATCCTGAACCAGGGATTTTAAAGTGGTGGAACAATGAAACTTTTGTCCTATAACTAGTTATACACCCAGATAATGGTTTGTTATGCAATTATTCATTTGAGAAATAAAAAAACATGGGTATAAATTCTTATGGAACAAAGAATTATTTTTTAATATGATTTCATTTGAAAATGAGAGAATTGGCAAAAAATTCTAATGGGCACTTTTATATCTGAAATCTCATTCTAAGTGAAAATATTCAGAAAATTTTACTGCACCATGAACATACATGTAGAAATCCAGTATTAAGAATAGGCATTTTGGTAGCTTAAGAGAAAAAAATCAGACTGTGAAGAAAATTCTGTTTTTATTCATTCCAGTCACTTTCTTAATTTCATGAACATAAAAGCCTGGTTTCTATTCATGATGACTTTTATCAGGGCATCTTTCACTTCCTTATTCCTAAGGGTGTAGATTAAAGGGTTCAACATGGGAATGATCACTGTATAGAAGACAGAGGCCGTCTTATCTGTGTCAAGGGAATGATGAGAACTTGGCTGTAAGTACATAAAGATGAGGGTCCCATAGAATATGGTGACTGCCAGCATGTGGGAGCCACAGGTGGAAAAAGCCTTGCGTCTGCCTTCAGCGGAGCGCATCTTCAGGATGGCAGAAATAATGTACATGTAGGAGATAAAGACAACAAGAAGGGAAGAAATGAGCATGAGGCCAGCACAGGCAAAAATCCATAGCTGCTTGGAGTGAGTGTCTGATCTAGTGAGCCTGAGAAGAGGCATGTCATCGCAGTAGAAATGATTGATGAGGTTGGAATGGCAGTAGGAGAGGCGGAAGGTGAGGATGGTATGAAATAGGGCAACCAGGAAGCTGTAGCCATAGGGGGCAGCCACAAGCTGAACGCAGATTCCTGGGGACATTATGACCATATAGAGCAGAGGGTTACAGATGGCCACATACCGGTCATAGGCCATGGAAGCCAGCAGCAAACACTCGGCAGTCATGAAGGCCAGGAAACAGCCCAGCTGGGCAGCACATCCATTGAAAGGGATAACATTTTGTTTGTACAAGAAATTTCCTAGCATTTTGGGTGTAATGACAGAAGAATAACAGAAATCAACAAAAGCCAAGTTACTAAGGAAGAAGTACATTGGCGTGTGGAGTCTTGAATCTGTTCTGATGACTAGGATCAGACCCAGGTTGCCTGCTACTGTGAAGAGGTAGATGGATAAGAACAGGACAAAGAGGGGGATCTTCAACTCCTGACGATCTGTGAGGCCCATGAGAACAAATTCTGTCACCTGGCTGCAATTTATCTGGATCATGTGTCTTCACTATGTCTGGATGACGAGAGGATAATAAAATCCAACTTAATTAAATTCAAGTCTTAATATCCTTTAAAGCAATTGGTATTATCAAGACGAAAGTGCTAACAGTGAGAGTGCTAGCATCCTTGAGTCTGGCGATGAGACAAAGAGTAGATGGAGATGTTTTACAGGAGAGACATATTTATCTCCCCCAAATAAGTGCATTTTATGAAGTTAACAGCTGTGGATAGGATTCAGTCCACACTGACTCTTTGCTCAAAGCTCCTATGCTTTTTAAAATTTAACATTATTTTTTCAAAACATTAAAGCTATTGCTTTTTTAAAAAATATCCTAACATTAATAATATAAAGGAAAATGAGCCCCCTGCAGTGACATCACTCTGACAGACTTGTATATGTGATACAAACCCCACATTGTTGCAGTCCTGACAGAGCAATGAACAGCATGCTCTATCCATCTATTCTATTCTCAGTACTTATTGCAGGGAGGCCACCATTGATTGCTACATAATCTTCACAAATGTGTTAATAATGCAAATGCTGAAAATGGGCAACTTTATTAAGGACTATAGCTACCTCATGGGTTGTTTGTTATTTTATGAGTGCACTGAGGAAGACCAGGGCAGTTAAATAATATATATATATATATATTATAAAAATAAATTATAATATAAAAACATATTATAAAAAATATAATATAATTTTTTTGTGACTGCCCTGGTCTTCCTCAGTGCACTCAGGCATTCTCGGCTTGCAGCGACCAGGGCTACTCCTCTGTGTGGTGCCCAGGCTTCTCATTTTGCTGCCTTTCCTTGTTGCAGAACACAGGCTCAGTGGTTGTGTTACATGGGCTTACTGGTCCCATGGCATGTGGGATCTTCCTGAACCAGGTATCAAACCCATGTCCCCTGCATTGGCAGGTGGATTCTTAACCACTGGACCATGAGAGAAGTCCTACTTTGCTTCTTATATTCCCATGTTATAGACAGGGAAGAAACACTGAGAGGTAAAGCACCTGAAGTAAGCTTAGACAGCCTGTCTGTAGCACAGGGCTTTCAAACTAGTGTTCTTCTGATGCAGGAGACCACTCACTATTAGATAACTAACAAGCATCTACCTTTTAATGCAGGGTAGTCTACCCAATACTCCGAAATGGAAAAGTATCTACAAAAGACTGGATAGATGTATATGTATAAGTGAGCCACTTTGCTGTTCAGCAGGAATTGCAATATTTTTATTATAAATCAATAAAAAAATATGTTCCAATAAAAATTTTAAAGTCAATGTAAAATTTCTATTTTATTTCACTTATTCTATTATATCTATGAGAAAAAAATACAATGGAGTCTCAGTAATGAGCCATTGATTTTTTAATAGATAAATGTTGATGAATGCCATTTCATTGAGGTTTATGCCAAGCAAGGCACAGCAGAAAGAACCTTGAATGAAATTGGGAGATCTTTATTTGAATGCTCTGTCACCCTCAAAATACATTAATTTTAGCATGTCAAAAATTCAGTTTGTTCCTCATTTTCCTAATTTAAAGGTGCCTATTTTATCAAAATCAAAAATAATTTTTAAGTGGGCATGTGTGAATGTTTCTACAACTTTCTATGGGAATAAGATAATTTTTGATGGTATTGATCAATACATAAAGCAAGTCATCAGAGTGTTTAAAAGCCTAGTTAGTCATCCCATGAATAAATGAATTCTACTTTGAAATTATTAAGCAAGTATTTTATTGGAAATTTGGTTTACTTATTCCAAGACAGCAGCTAAGAGTTCATTGTTTAGCAACTAGACATGCTTCAGTATGCCATTTTATCTTATCTTAAAGGTAGCACATGCATATATTTGATAATATATTTGAAAGTATATTATATATGATCTTTTATGATCTAACTCATGATATTTTATATTCAGAATTTATATACTCACATCTCATGCTGCAGTCAACACACAGAATTATTTTGCAATCCTCAATTACAGTATGACTTTCCATTTTTCCCTACTTCCTATGTGTTTTATATACTTATCTCTACCAGGTGAATGATAATTAGAGTTGGAAGAAAAAATCTTATTTATTCTTCAAAGCCTATCAAAACTCAACCTTTCCCGAGAAGAGACTTCTTTAAATTCCAGTTCCTCTATTACTTACCAGTTTTCATTTTTATGTTCTGGAAACATTTTATACATAATTTATTTACATATAATTTATTATTTCCATCTATTTCTGTATTTCTTATTTTGATAGGTTATCTACTCCATGGGTGGGAGTCATGAATTCTTTATTCATTTCTTAATATAGCCCCTTCTACATGCTTGTCACACTATTTCAGTTTATGCCCCTGTTCATAATTCATATTTTTATTTGTATCAAATATGTTAAGGGTCACAATGATGATTTAATTTAATGTGCTTATCTCTCATTCTGGGTAAAATGACTAGATTTGTTAAAATGGAAAGGAGAGTCTTGATATAGTTTACAGTCTAATCAGTTAAGTGCCTAATTTGTCTAAATATTTGAATAGATTCTATCTCAGAGATTTCAAATACTTTTTTCATCCCAAACTACTAAAAATGCATTTTATATAATACTACATGTCTGCATAACTGAAATAAGATTAGAGGAGATATTCTTTCCCTTGTTTCTAAAATGCCATCCAAAATATTTTATTCTAAAATTTATTCTATTCTAATTCATTTGAAAACTGTCATTTGTATCTCAATTTTTAAATATACTCTTCTAAACTATACCTGGCAGACCGTGTTCCTATTTCTTCTCCAAACAGGTCTGGGTAGCAGCACACTGCAAGGTTTTGTCCCTGACGTATCCCAGGGCTCTTTCTCACTTAGAATAGGAGGCAAGGAAAATAATCATGAAGCTCAGAGCCCACACCCCAAGGGGTCCCAAGGCAGGCTGAAGATCAATTAGCATTATTATTCTGTTTTGAAGAACTTCAGGTGTACAGTTCTGCGTTTGATATCATTGCCCTAAGATTTTCTAGTTTTTGAGTTACTCTTATTTATTTGTTGCTTTAATTGTTATGTGGTTCTTGTTGTTCAACAGAAGGATTTAAATGTATCCTTGGAAGAAAAATAAAAATTACCTTGTGAACTTTCTAACTACATCTCTTTCAAATAAATGAATATGTAACTCCTCCAAGAATCTATTTCTGAACATCATTGTCCTATTCTTTGAAATGTTCGTGAAGTGTTCATTTTCTCTTTAGTTGTCTCTCTCCGTCATTACTTGATTTCCTTGGTGACCAAGTCTAAAGAACACTCTCCCAGAGAGCTTTCTTAGCTCTTCTGTGTCTACAACAAGGGTGTACAGATAGAAGATGGTTTTATTTATTTATTTTGTTGATATTGTCACGTTTTAATTTTTTTTAATTTTTTAGGGTTTTTTTTTGTTCTTTTTATTTTATTTATTTATTTATATTATTATTTTTTTAATTTTATTTTTAAACTTTACATAATTGTATTAGTTTTGCCAAATATTTACTTGGAAACAATGTGTCAGCTGTAAACTGAATTGTATCCTCCCCAAATTCATAGATCAAGGGCCCAAACCCAATGTGATGGTATTTGCAGATGGTCCTTAGGGAGGGACCTAGGCTTAGAAGCGATAATGAGAATGGGATCCTCATGATAAATCAGTGGCCTTACAAGTAGAGACACTAGTTTGTTCTCTCTCTCTTTAACATGTAAACACACACTCTCTGATACACACACATACACACACAGAAGAGCTCATGTGAGGAGAGCACAGTTAGAGAGCAGCCACATACAATCCCTCAAGAGAGTTTCTACAAAGAACCAAACTGATCAGGAGCTTGATCTTGGACTTACTGGCCCCCCACATTATGAGAAAATAACTTTATATTGTTAAAAACCACTTATTTTTATAGTATTTTGTTATGATAACTTGAATGGACAAAGACAGCATGTTTATGGAAACAATAATTCTCTACATTGAAACAGTTTTTGTTGGGTTTATGGGAGGGGGTAATGAGGGAGAAAGGAACTATGGAATTATCTTCATTTTTCCAATATAGAGCAATTTCTGTTGCCTTCTCCATAAATTTTTTTAGTATAAATTTATTTATTTTAATTGGAGGCTAATTACTTTACAATACTGTATTGGTTTTGCCATACATTGACATGAATCCGCCACGGATGTACATGTGTTCCACATCCTGAACCCCTCTCCCACCTCCCTCCTCATACCATCCCTCTGGGTCAGCCCAGTGCACCAGCCCTGAGCATCCCGTATCATGCATTGAACCTGGACTGGCAGTTTGTTTCACATATGGTAATATACATGTCTCAATGCCATTCTCCCAAATCATCCCACCCTTGCCCTCACCCACAGAGTCCAAATGACTCTTCTATACAACTGTGTCTCTTTTGCTGTCTTGCATACAGGGTTATTGTTACCATCTTTCTAAATTCCATATATATGTGTTCGTATACTGTATTGGTGTTTTTGTTTCTGGCCTTCTCCATAATTTAGGGCATCCAGCAATTAACCGAGAATTCACCAGATACTTTAATTATATCTTCCAGAGGTTTCAGATAGGAGGTGAAAAATAAAACTTCAGTTACACATAATGAACCTAAAAGACATAAATGAGAGGATCAGTAAAACATTTGATGTAAACTGTGAGACCCAAAGCAAGGAGAAGTTTGCATCCCTAAGGATTCTGGATTAATGATGGTAACTTTGGCCACCTCATGCGAAGAGTTGACTCATTGGAAAAGACTCTGATGCTGGGAGGGATTGGGTGCAGGAGGAGAAGGGGATGACAGAGGATGAGATGGCTGGATGGCATCACTGACTTGATGGACATGAGTCTGAGTGAACTCCGGGAGTTGGTGATGGACAGGGAGGCCTGGCGTGCTGTGATTCATGGGGTCGCAAAGAGTCGGACACGACTGAGCGACTGAACTGAACTGAACCAGATTATCCTGCATATGGTTTGTGAGGATACAGGGAGGGATTTGTCTGCTTTGTATAGTGATTTTGAATATAAATTTTACGATGTAGTTTTCTATGAAATAAAATTTCAGTGATAACTATGGGCTTTAATATAATGGCTGCAGGGCAGTTTGTACACGATGCATTAACATACGTGGTTCAGTGAACAGGAAAAGTAGCAAATCCTTGCATTTCAAAGCTTGACATGATCATGATTTGTCAGCATCAATCAGGATTATATGAATTAACATGAATTATGCTTAGTGTGCAGAGTACATCAGGAGAAACGCTGGGCTGGAAGAAGCACAAGCTGGAATCAAGATTGCCGGGAGAAATATCAATAATCTCAGATATGCAGATGACACCACCCTTATGGCAGAAAGTGAAGAGGAACTAAAAAGCCTCTTGATGAAGGTGAAAGAGGAGAGTGAAAAAGTTGGCTTAAAGCTCAACATTCAGAAAACTAAGATCATGGCATCCGATCCCATCACTTCATGGCAAATAGATGGGGAAACAGTGGAAACAGTGTCAGACTATTTTTTTGGGCTCCAAAAT
>NW_011479870.1:27165-28081 GCF_000754665.1 Bison bison bison | reverse complement strand
AGGAGATCAGCCCTGGGATTTTTTTGGAAGGAATGATGCTAAAGCTGAAACTCCAGTACTTTAGCCACCTCATGTGAAGAGTTGACTCATTGGAAAAGACTCTGATGCTGGGAGGGATTGGGGGCAGGAGGAGAAGGGGATGACAGAGGATGAGATGGCTGGATGGCATCACCGACTCGATGGACGTGAGTCTGAGTGAATTCCGGGAGTTGGTGATGGACAGGGAGGCCTGCTGTGCTGCGATTCATGGGGTCGCAAAGAGTCGGACACGACTGAGCAACTGAACTAAAGTGAACTGATGCTTAGTAAGTTACATAATTATTCTGTATTTTATTTTAAATGACAAACATGGTTAATGCATTTGGAAAAATGTTCTGATCTCATTTATGTTTAACTGTAAAATGGCTTGACTTCTACTTGGTATAGGGATGTTGGAAAATTAACTAAGTAGTAATCTTCTGTATAAATCCCTGCATGCAAATACATTAGTTGAATTCAAGTGACAATAAAGAGGAGTTATTAACCACAACTTGTTAGGATTGAGTTTTTATAAAGCTATTTCAACATTAGTTATATATACACATATGTCATCAAGGGCTCTTCCCAGGGAAAGGTTTATCTTTCCATTTCTTAAACTTTTAGGAGAAAGAGTTCAGTTCGGTTGATCAAAGTTTTGGGGAGGGGAGAGTATTTGACTAGGAGATACATTAAGGGAATTTTTAAGGTGAAGGAACTGTTCTGCATGTTACCTAGGGGGTTGTTATTTAACTCTCTGCAATTATCATAAATTCATAGAACTGCATACTGCAAAGACTAAATTATACAACGGAGCCTGGTGGGCTGCCGTCTATGGGGTCGCACAGAGTTGGACACGACTGAAGCGACTTAGCATAGCATAGCATATATATATATATAT
>NW_011479870.1:15048-27065 GCF_000754665.1 Bison bison bison | reverse complement strand
ATAATCACACTTAAGATGAGAGATTTGCCATGAGTAACTTTGGAAAATGGCTCTTTGATTAGTCATTGTAAAATTATAGACAAAAGGAACTGCATATAAACTTTGCATTCTGGTTTATAAATCTGTTTCTCATGGTGGTCCAAGTTAATTCTGAAAGGCTGTACATGTATATTGGTGTTGAACAAGTAATTAAATGACTTTTAAGTAATGGGGCCAGGTTTTTCACTGCTGGAGAGAAACTTGACAAATAAGCTTGCAAATGAGATAAGCATATTTCTGAGGCAGGAGCTTTACAAATAAACATGCAATTTAGACAGTGTTCCTGGCAGCTGTTCCCTGGAAAATAGTCCTCAACAATGGGATTTTCACTTGTAGAGAGAAAGTTTGGGAGATTTGTGAGTTTGCTTTATTTTTATTTTTTTCCTCTCCCAAGATCTTCATTTGAAAGCCTGAGAGAACCTGAAAAAAGATTTCATGCCATCTCCATGAGAAAGTACCACTGGGACTCATTTATCTCACATTCCTTTCTGAGTTGTCACAAGAGACTAATCTGTGAGAACTTGGGAATTGAACCTCTGTAAATAAAGCAAATGTATTACTACAGTTATTTAGAAACTTTGTAGAATAGATTATGACAAAAATTATGACAAATAATGATCATTGAAACCTTGAATCCCCAAACACATCAATAAAATTAACCTCATTTCAATAACACATTTTAAATCAGACCCACACAGCAATTTTCACCATTTCATGTTTTTCTTAACAGCATTATTAAAGAAAAGTTATACTTAACAGTTTGAAAACCACAGCTGTTTTCCAAGCAGTGCTAGTTACCTAGATCTCAAAGTTTTCAAGAGATAAGCTTTCTTGGATATTCCCTGGTGATCCAGTGGTTAGGGCTCTGGCTTTTCACTGCTGAGCACCTGGGTTCAATCCTTGTTCAGGGAACTAAAATCTCACAAGCCATGTGGCCAAAAACCAACAAACCAGAAAAAATAAATAAATAAATAAAGTTTCTTGTTCAAATTTAGATTTTTCCATTTTCAGACTGGTAGAAGTCCTGGTAGAATTTACACCCTCATGAATGATACTACATTTAAGAAAGTTTGTAATTGGAAGAACAACTGGACATTAATATTGTGAGGATTGGGGGAGATTTAGGAACAGGTCAGAAACAGCACTGGTGAGAGAGATTTCCCTTGTCAAAATAGAATTCCTATGATGCTTATGAAAAGATTGGAACTCAAAGCACTACCAGGCAGCACGGGACCATAGATCATGTTTAGTCTCATACCTTTCAGATAGTGCTGGGAAAGCAACTTGGTCTTGTGGCAATGACACAAGTTGTTTCTGAGTGGCCAGAAGGAAGATCGCTGGAAAATGTGTTAAGAGGAAAAATTGGTCAGAGCTTTGGTTATGCCACCCCACTCCACCAGACTAATTTTAGTTATTATCATTTATTGGAGCTTCCCAGGTGGTGCTACTGGTAAAGAACCCACCTGCCAATGCAGGAGATGTAGAGATGCAGGTTTGGTCTCTGGATGGGGAAGATCCCCTGGAGGAGGGGATCACAACCCACTCTAGTATTCTTGCCTGAGAATCCCAAGGATGTAGGAACCTCATGGGCTACAGTCCACAGGGTCGCAAAGGGTCAGACACGACTTAGCACCCATGCACACATTGATACTATTATTAATAACATAAAAAACTCTAACCAAAATAATTCTACAAAAAATAAAATCATATATCTAACACAACCCAATCATTTACCAATGAGAAAGCTCACATCTTAAACAGGAAATAAAGTTAGTGGTTCTATCAGGAGTCAAATTCATGCCTCCTGATATTCACATCCATTCAGTTAGCTTTCTTTTTCCAGAAGAAAAGAAAGAAAACGAAGGTGCTCAGTCATGTCTGACTCTTTGAGACCCCATTGACTATAGCCTGCCAAGCTCCTCTATCCATGGGATTCTCCAGACAAGAATACTAAAGTGGGTTGCCATTCCCTTCTCCAGGGGGTCTTCCTGACCCAGGGATCAAACCTGTGTCTCCTGTATTGCAGACAAATCCTTTACCATCTGAGCTACCAGGGAAGGCCCCAAAAGAAAAAGGACCCAGAACTTCATGGCTAAGAGCAAACTAGATTTGACAACATAGCCTAAATAATTCTTCAGACTTTTACTTTTTTAAAGTTTTGTTTTTAAACTTCTGAGACCTTTTTGTGATAAGAAGAGGTGTTCGAAGCACTTCCTATTAAGTAGGCTGATAAAAGTTGATGAATGTTAAACAATTTTAATGTTTCAATATATATGACTATCAAGAGGACTTTTCTTTCTGCAAAATTGCACAAATAATATATTGCAAAAAATTATAATAGCATCTTAATTTGGGTTCCCCCAAAATGAGATACTGAATCAATAATTGGTGTAAATGTGATTTGTTAAGAATTTTTCCCACGAATAGCTATTGGATTGAGTGGGAAGTGGCACCTGGTAAGAAAGTAAGCCAAGCAAGGATATAGTATCAAAGTCCCCATGATAGGAATTTTGGTTAGATTCCATGGAAGAGTTCTGGAGAGAGGTAGCTCAAGTTGATATGAGTGGGCAAAAGAGCTTGGATATAAACAGCTGACCCTGAACAACCCATAACCCATAAATGTATGTATTAATCTGTGTATAACTTAGCATTGGCCTACTGTATCAGTGATTCCTCCCTCCATTATTGGATTCAAACAATCAGTGACCTTGTAGTACTATAATATTTACTAATGGAAAATTATACATGTGTAGGTAGACCTGTCGGAGAAGGCAATGGCACCCCACTCCAGTACTCTTGCCTGGAAAATCCGATGGATGGAGGAGCCTGGTAGGCTGCAGTCCATGGGGTTGCTAGGAGTCGGACACGACTGAGCGACTTCACTTTCACTTTTTGCTTTCATGCACTGGAGAAGGAAATGGCAATCCACTCCAGTGTTCTTGCCTGGAGAATCCCAGGGACGGGGGAGCCTGGTGGGCTGCCGCCTATGGGGTCACACACAGTCGGACACGACTGAAGCGACTTAGCATAGCATAGCACAGGTAGACCTCGCAGTGTCCAAGGGCCACCTGTACACTCCTGTGCTCGCATCAATCATTGCTGAGGGCTAGTCCCTGTGGGATGTAAACCTGTACACTCCTGTGCTCGCATCAATCATTGCACCACCTGTACACTCCTGTGCTCGCATCAATCGTTGCACCACCTGTACACTCCTGTGCTCGCATCAATCATTGCTGAGGGCTAGTCCCTGTGGGATGTAAATTTCCAGTTGCTTCTGTCTTACCTGGCCCACAGACATAACAGCTTCAGGGAACTTGATGCAGTTTTCCAATAAAGAAATGTAGGCACTTACTCTTAATTGAGAAAAGCCACCAGAAGCTGAATATAGATATGATAAAGAGATCATTTGAGGCAATGGCTATAAAAGTGGAGCCCTGGACAAGCAACATCAAGATAACTTGATATTGGTTTGCAAACAGAGTTTCCCGGGTGAAATCTGAAACTAGACAAGCATACATGAAGGGCAGGGAGGAAAAAGAGAAAGAAGTGGATCAACCCATATTGGTCAGTGGCAATTTTAAACAACAAGGGAATATACCTATGAGTCTTGGCTTGGGTGGCTATAAAATGAATAAATCTCTGCAAAGGCCCCCTGGACTCCTAAAAGACTTATGGGTTCACTCACACCTACCATGGAGAAGACAATGGCACCCCACTCCAGTACTCTTGCCTGGGAAATCCCATGGGCCGAGGAGCCTGGTAGGCTGCAGTCCATGGGGTCGCTAAGAGTTGGACAACGACTGAGTTACTTCACTCTCACTTTTCACTTTCATGCATTGGAGAAGGAAATGGCAACCCACTCCAGTGTTCTTGCCTTGAGTATCCCAGGGATGGGGGAGCCTGGTGGGCTGCCGTCTATGGAGTCCAACAGAGTTGGACATGACTGAAGCGACTTAGCAGAAGCAGCAGCATGCCTACCATCCAGATGGTTTCAACACCTTAGGCTCTCCAGGCTGCATCCTTGACAATGGCTCCTGCCATGGAAGCAACAGCAGAAAAGTGCACTCCAAAAGCATGGAGGCAGGGATTGATAGTGAGGACCCTCTGATTGTCCAGGTCCAGATCAAGAGTCAACCAAAGATCACATCCTCTCAGTAACCTCATTCAACACTTGGAAACTATAAGTAGCTGTTGAAAATGCAATTTTTTTTTTCTTGCTCTGAATCAGACCTCCATGAAACCTCCATGAAGTTGCTAAGTCATGTCCGACTCTTTGCGACCCCATGGATTGTAGCCCACCAGGCTCCCCAATCCATGGGATTTTCTAGGCAAGAATACTGGAGTCAGTTGCCATTTCCTTCTCCAGGGGATATTCCCAACCTGGAGATCGAACCTGGGTCTCCAGCATTGTGGGCAGACACTTCACCGTCTGAGCCACCAGGGAATCCCTCAAAGAATCAGACCTACTGGTCTTAAACTCTGGAAGTTTGATCCACCAATACGTGTTCTAACAAGCCCTCCAGATGTCATTAAGTAGAAAGGTTCTAATTACACCAATCAAAAGGCATATATATTTAGTTACTTTAAAAAGGCAAAATCCAACAGCTGCCTGTCTAAAAAAGACACAGTTTTCACTCAGTTTTTGCCACTGCCAATGCAGGGGACATGGGTTCAGTTGCTGGTCCGGGAAGATTCCATATGCCTCAAGGCAACTAAGTCTGTGCACTGCAGCTACTGAGACTGTGCTCAAGAGCCAGAACTCTGTATCAAGAGAACTCACCATAGTGAGAAGCCTGGATACTATAGCTAGAGAGTAGTACCACTACCAAAGCTAGAGAAAACCAGTTGACAGCAAAGAAGACCCAGTGCAGCCAAAAATAAAATAATAAATATATATATTTTAAAGTAAAATGATAGAAAATGATTCCATGAAAATAGTAACTATAAAAGAGCTTAAATTTTATATTAAAGTCATAGAAAAATAGGACTACAGTAAACAAAGATAGGTTTATAATAATAATAACAGGAAAACACAGTAAAATTGCAATTATAAATTCATGAACAAGTGACACAGTCACCTCAAGATTTATGAAATAGAAAGTGACATATGTGAACAGAAAAGCATAATTCAACTGGGGATTTAATGGCACTTGATGGAAAAAAGATTGACTAGTTTTCTGTGGAAACAGTGTAGGGCTTTATTTTGGAGGGCTTCAAAATCACTGCAGATGGTGATCACAGCCATGAAATTAAAAGATGCTTACTCCTTGGAAGGAAGGTTATGACCAACCTAGATGGCATATTCAAAAGCAGAGACGTTACTTTGCCAACAAAGTTTTGTCCAGTCAAGGCTGTGGTTTTTCCAGTACTCATGTATGGATGTGAGATTTGAACTGTGAAGAAAGCTGAGTCTCGAAGAATTGATGCTTTTGAACTGTGGTGTTGGAGAAGACTCTTGAGAGTCCCCTGGACTGCAAGGATATCCAGCCAGTCCATTCTGAAGATCAGCCCTGGGATTTCTTTGGAAGGAATGATGCTAAAGCTGAAACTCCAGTACTTTAGCCACTTCATGCAAAGAGTTGACTCATTGGAAAAGACTCTGATGCTAGGAGGGATTGGGGGCAGAAGGAGAAGGGGACGACAGAGGATAAGATGGCTGGATGGCATCACCGACTCGATGGACGTGAGTTTGAGTGAACTCCGGGAGTTGGTGATGGACAGGGAGGCCTGGCGCGCGGCAATTCATGGGGTCACAAAGAGTCGGACACAACTGAGCGACTGAACTGAACTGATGGAAAAAAAAATAAAGGGAAAATCGGCAAGTCTATAGGAGACTTTTCAGGTGGCTAGTGGTAAAGAATCTACCTGCTAAGGCAGGAGACACAAAAGGAGGAAATGGCAACCCACTCCAGTATGCTTGCCTGGAAAATTCCATGGACAGAGGAACATGATGGGCTACAGTCCATGGGGCCACAGGAGTCAGACGTGACTGAGTGGCCAAGAACATAGGAAGCCTTAGTAACACCATTCACCAGTATGACCAGGATGAAGTCTACAGTTCTTAGAAAACAGCTGTTGAGGGAAGACTTTCCCAGCATTGAAACTTAGCATTTGGAACTGTATAATTGTTTTATGTGTGATGAATTTTTCATGTCCACTACAGTTTATGTGGCAGCATCTACAGCCTTGGAGAAGGAGATGGCAATCCACTCCAATATTCTTTCCTGGAGAATCCCATGGACAGAGAAGCCTGGCAGGTTATGGGCCATGGGGTCACAAAGAGTCGGACATGACTGAGCCACTAACACACCCACACCCTTGATTGTCTACATAACAAGGCTACTCGTTTACACCACTTTATCATGGTGAAAATCAATAATATTCCAGACATTGCCAAATAGCCCCTGGGAGAAAAATCAATTCAGATTGAAATCACTGATTTACAGTTGTCTCTTAGCATTTAATTGGGAATATATTACAAAAGCACTCTAAGATACATTATTAAAGCATTCTTATAATTTTAAACTGGGTATTAAAGGGAACTCAGTTTTGTCTACCTTTGGCTTATGTCTAGTTATGTTGATATCAGATGAAATGGATTTTTATAAATATATAAATATACTTAAATGTACTTTTATGTGTAAATATATATATGCATATATAAAATTTGAGAAATGGCATGTAAGTTCCTATGATACTTCCTACATATAAATTATTATTCTAAGTCAAGTTTGATTACAAAGAATTCAGGGAATGAATTTATTTTAGTTTGAAGAAATCTTTATTGAACACCAAATAAGGTCAAGTCATTTGACTAGTTTTTCATAGTCAACTAAAAAAAAAAAAATGCACCATGAGAGAATGTCCACATTTATTTATTTGAATCATATTTTAAATGTGAACACAGAAGCCTGGTTTTTATTGGTGATGATTTTTTTCAGGGCATTTTTAACATCCTTATTTCTGAGGCTGTAGATTAAAGGGTTCAACATGGGAATGATCACTGTATAGAAGACAGAGGCCATCTTATCTGTGTCAAGAGAATGCTGAGAACTTGGCTGTAAGTACATAAAGATGAGGGTCCCGTAGAATATGGTGACTGCAAGCATGTGGGAGCTACATGTGGAGAATGCTTTGTGTCTTCCCTCAGCTGAGTGCATTCTCAGGATGGTAGAAATAATAAACATGTAGGAGATAAAGACAATCAGAACAGAGGAGATGAGAGTAACACCAGCACAGGCCAAAATCCATAGCTGTTTGGAACGTGTATCTGAACAGGTGAGCCTGAGAAGAGGCATGTCATCGCAGTAGAAACGGTTGATGGTATTCGAGTGGCAATAGGAGAGACAAAAAGTGAAGATGGTGTGAAACAGCGCCATCAAAAAGCCATAGCTGTAGGGGACAGCTACGAGCTGAATACAGATTCCTCGGGACATTGAGGCCATATAGAGGAGAGGGTTACAAATGCCCACGTATCGATCGTAGGCCATGGAAGTCAGTAGCAAGCACTCGGATACCATGAAAGTGAGGAAACAGCCTAACTGGGCAGCACATGAGTTGAAAGAGATAACATTTTGCTTATACAAGAAATTTCCAAGCATTTTGGGTGTAACAACAGAAGCATAACAGAAATCAACAAAGGCCAGGTTGCTAAGAAAGAAGTACATTGGCGTGTGGAGTCTTGAATCTGTTCTGATGACTAGGATCAGACCAAGGTTGCCTGCTACTGTGAAGAGGTAGATGGATAAGAACAGGACAAAGAGGGGCGTCTTCAACTCCTCTTGATCCGTGAGGCCAACGAGAATAAACTCCTTTACCTGAGTGCAGTTGATCTGTGCCATATCTCTTCCAGATATCTGCATGAGGAAGTATAAAAAAAGACAAATTCAAGTTGCCGTTATATAAGTGGTATTT
This sequence comes from Bison bison bison, assembly GCF_000754665.1. NCBI lineage: Eukaryota > Metazoa > Chordata > Mammalia > Artiodactyla > Bovidae > Bison > Bison bison. The sequence goes on along the minus strand of NW_011479870.1, from coordinate 19,112 downwards.
TTATGCTTTGATATTTTGTAAGGAGATTTAATGCTAACATATAGTTAGCATACAGGGATTCTGGGAATGGGATGGAGAGTAGAAACAGATAAACATGGGAAAGGCATAGCTCTCCTCTCCCGGATTCATTGTTTATACAAAGAAGGGAGCTGTGGAACATTCTGGTTTCTGTTGAAAGTTCCTGAACATTAAGCTGTCTGCAACTTTAATCTGACTTATTAAAATGTTCAGCCATTCTTGAAAGTCTTTGGTCAATTCATGACAGTATTGCTTCTGCTTTATGTTTTATTTTTATTTTATTTTATTTTTTTGGCCTTGAGTCAAGTGGTATCTTACCTAATTAATCTGTTTTATTTTATTTTATCCAGTTATTGCTCAGACTCTCAGTCATGTCTGAATCTTTGTGATCCAGTGGACTGTATGTAGCCTGCCAGTCTCCTCTATCCATGTGATTCTCCCAGCGAGAATACTGGAGGAGGTTGCTATTTCCTCCTCCAGGGGATCTTCCCAACCCAAGGACAGAACCCACTTCTCTTGAGTCTCCTGCATTGGCAGGCAGCTTCCTTACCACTAGTGTCATCTGGGAACCCGTACCCCTGCACTGAAAGGCAAAGTCTTAACCACTGGAAGTCCGTAGCTATTTTTCTTTTATTGAGAAACTGTTAGCATTAATAGCATAAAGGAAATATTCTGCAGTGGCGCTTGTCTTTGATGTATCTGTCATTGTACCTGTGCAGACAGAACTCCATATTATTCCAAGGCAGGTGGAAACACAGTTCTGCATTTTCTGTTTTCCTTTAATAATTTATCACTAAAAGGTCACTATCAATTATAGACTATTTTCTTAGTTACGTTAATAATGCAAATACTGAAAATAGGTAAGTATGGAAGAAAACAATGAGGAGTTTATTTACTTCATTTGTTTTACCAAAACTTTAAACCTAAAATCATATCATTACATTCATTCTGCATATGAGGAAAAGGAGATCAAAACAAGCATCTCAAACAAAATCAGCAGGCTGGTCTGCATATGATTAGTTGTGTTACAAATCTGTGAATTTTCTGACTTAAGTCCACACCTTATTATTATCCTATCACTATATCTTATTAGTTCTATGGTAAGAAGCAAATTATTTCCAGATTTTTTTTGCTTTAATATTGCACATTTTTTCTCTAAAGCAGGAATTTACATGACCAAAAGAAATGAAAATAATTTGCATTTTAAAAAACAAATGGCTGAGTAGGCTGATTCATGTTGATACATGGCAAAACCAATACAATATTGTAAAGTTAAAAAATAAAATTAAATTAAAAAAAAACAAATGTAATTTTTGAATAAATAAAAAAAAGAAAAAAAAGAGACAATGTTTTTGTTCATAGAACTGCCCAGACCAAGCCACTTCTCTAGACAACTAGCTTTCAGATTCAAACTTTTTGACTACAAATCACAGAAATAAATACCTTTTACTTGATGGTGTTGACTAATAAATGCATCTAGAATACTACTCTGATTACCTGGCATCACTTACCTTGCATGGTCCATTGTGTTGTACTGTAATCTGTTCTATTTTAATTTGTCCAAATTATACAGGCCAAGACTCTAAAAATTGAGTTCATTATATAGAGGCCATTACAAGCACAATATCAAAAACTATAATCTAGCCCATCCCCCACCATCACCATTTTCACACACACAGATAAACAACTTATGGATAAACAGGTCTAGGCTACACCTCCCTCTCTGATCTATAGCCAAGACTGTGCATCTCCTATCCATAACATTTGTCTTGATTATGTCTAAAGGACTTCCTTGGTGGCTCAGATGGTTAAGCATCTGCCTACAATGTGGGAGACCTGGGTTCAATCCCTGGGTCGGGAAGGTCTCCTGGAGAAGGGAATGGCAACCCACTCCAGTATTCTTGCCTGGAAAATCCCCTGGACCAAGGGGCCTGGTGCGCTACAGTCCATGGAGTCGCAAAGAGTAGGACACGACTGAGCAACTTCACCTTCAGGGCTTTTCATGTCTAAATGCTGCTTCTTTAGGAGCCTATTTCAGTTCACTCATTCTCTCATTCAAGAATATATGTTGAGAATTATTAATTTCTAAATACTACTTACAGTCTCAAAGAAAAGACAGTAGACTAGATCAGAAAGAAAAAAGAAAAAAAAAAAAAAGCTCTATTCACACATTCTTTATTTTTCTGGGCTCTTCCTCTCAGTCATCTTTCTCTACTTCCAAAACACAAAGCTTTGACATTTATACATTTCAAATCATTTTGCTGTGTATCAAAAATAAGGTGTGAATTATATTTTACAATATATGTGACCTTTCATAATTGTGTCCCTGAATAGTCTTATTGTTCTGATTCCATTCAACTCTCCCATCCAAGAAGGAATGCCCACTGGTCTCTTTGTCAATAAAAACATGACTTGCTTTGCTTCTCTTCCACTTGTCTTTGCCATTCCTAGTACACTTCCCTACAAGAAAAATACATAAAGGGAAAACTATTTACTTTTAAGGCCCATTTAATTATCACCTCTTCTTTGAAGTTGCTTCCCAAGTTTAGTTAACATATTTCATATTTGTGTTGTAAAATCAGTTCAGACATACTCTATTTATATTTTCTCTCACATTTATAAAACCAAACGTTTCCATAACTCTGTCCTTGATAGAGTTTCGATACTTTATGTTTGACAGCCTTGTTCTCAGTGCTTTTGTTTTTGTTATTTTTTAAAATTATTTTTTAGTGATGTCTCTTCTAAATGTTAGGTAAAGTGTCAGTCTCTGAGCTGTGTCCGACTCTTTGTGACCCTGTGGGACTGCACGCCAGGCTTCCCTGTCCATCACCAATGTCCAGAGTTTACTCAGACTCATGTCCATCCAGTCGGTGATGCCATCCAACCAACTCATCCTCTGTCGTCCCCTTCTCCTCCTGCCTTCAATCTTTCCCAGCATCAGGGTCTTTTCTTTTCTTTTTTACTTTACAATAGTGTATCTTTTCAAATGAGTCAGTTCTTTGCATCAGGTGGCCAAAATATTGGAGTTTCAGCTTCAACATCAGTCCTTCCAATAAATATTCTGGACTGATTTCCTTTAGGATGGACTGGTTGGATCTCTGTGCAGTCTAAGGGACAACAAGAGTCTTCTCCAACACCACAGTTCAAAAGCATCAATCCTGCAGCACTCAGCTTAGGAGCTTAGGCGCTGAGCAACTAGTTAAGTACATGCATAATTTCTGTAAATTCTAGACATATGCATACATCATGCGTATTCAACTTTACCTTCTAGACTTGGTTCTGTCTTTAATTAGTTACATGAGCTTGGGAAACCCACTTGAACATTTTGGAGTTCAAGTTATTCATGTATATATGTTGAACCAGTCAATCTTAAAGGAAATCAACCCTGAATATTCATTGGAAGGACTGATGCTGAAGCTAAAGCTCTGATATTTTGGCCACCTGATGCGAAGAGCTGACTTGTTGGAAAAAGCCCTGATGCCAGGAAAGGTTGAAGGCAGGATAGAAGAGGATGACAGACGATGAGATGTCTAGATATTATCACCATCTCAGTGGACATGAATTTGAGCAAACTCCAGGAGATAGTGAAGGATAGGGGGGACCTTGCATGCCGCAGTCCATTGGGTCATGAAGAGTCACTCACCACTTAGTGAGTGAACAACTAACAACAATATGTATTTTATTTCTCCAAAGAAGACATACAGATGGCTAACAAACACATGAAAAGATGCTCAGCATCACTCATTATCAGAGAAATGCAAATTAAAACCACTATGAGATACCATTTCACGCCAGTCAGAATGGCTGTGATCCAAAAGTCTACAAGCAATAAATGCTGGAGAGGGTGTGGAGAAAAGGGAACTCTCTTACACTGTTGGTGGGAATGCAAACTAGTACAGCCACTATGGAGAATAGTGTGGAGATTCCTTAAAAAACTGGAAATAGAACTGCCTTATGATCCAGCAATCCCACTGCTGGGCATACACACTGAGGAAACCAGAAGGGAAAGAGACACGTGTACCCCAATGTTCATCACAGCACTGTTT
>NW_011479870.1:10563-14657 GCF_000754665.1 Bison bison bison | reverse complement strand
ATAGCATTGAAACATGTATAATATCATGTATGAAATGAGTCACCAGTCCAGGTTCGATGCACGGTACTGGATGCTTGGGGCTGGTGCACTGGGACGACCCAGAGCGAGGGTAGGGGAGGGAGGAGGGAGGAGGGTTCAGGATGGGGAACGCGGGTATACCTGTGGTGGATTCATTTCGATATTTGGCAAAACTAATACAATATTGTAAAGTTTAAAAAAAAAAAAAAAGGCACTAGACTAGGTTATCGGAGAAGGCAATGGCAACCCACTCCAGTGTTCTTGCCTGGAGAATCCCAGGGATGGGGGAGCCTGGGGGCCGCCATCTATGGGGTCGCACAGAGTCAGACACGACTGAAGAGACTTAACAGCAGCAGCAGCAGGATAGGTTATCTCTCCACTTCCTTCTAATTCTTTAACTGTTTACTTGAAAAACTAGATGCTTTTGATACTTTTGCCAAAACTAATATAAATACAGATAAAGCACTATCTTTAGGTTACAAAATTTATTTCAAATTGTCTTACTCTAGCCCAGTTATCTGGTGCCTCAGACAGTAAACCGTCTTGCTTACAATGCGGGAGACCTGGATTCAATCCCTGAGTCAGAAAGATACTCTGGAGAGGGAAATGGCAACCCACTCCAGTACTCTTGCCTCGAAAATCCCATGGACGGAGAAGCCTGGTAGGCTACATTCCATGCGGTAGCAAAGAGTTGGACACGACTGAGTGACTTCACTTCATTTTCACTTTATTGTATTAATATTATACTCTTTATTTCTAAAAATTCTTATCTTGAGCAACTATAGCAATGTTATTCCACATCTGTGACTCATAGCTTGCCATTTTGAAATGCATTCTTCTAACCTACCGGAGCAGAGGCCGCACAAATTTCTCTTCCTAATAGTTTGAGTAACAGATGACTGCATGCTTTTGCCAGTATCTCTGTCTGAAAGGACTTTATCTCTGAGCGTAATGTAAGTGAGATCATCAAAAAAATTACAGTCTGTGCTCAGTTGGGAGGCGAAGGCTGACTGAAGATGTATTAACACCAGTCCATTTTTGAAGAACTGCATATCTACAGCTAAAAATTTCATGAAATATCTAAAGGGTTATTGTTCACTCAGTCATATCCAACTTTTTGTGACCCCATGGACTGCAGCACACCAGGCTTCCCTGTCCTTCACCATCCCCAGGTGTTTGCTCAAACTTATGTCCACTGAGTCATTGATGCCATCCAACCATCTCATTCTCTGTTGTCCACTTCTGCTCCTGCCTTCAATCTTTCCCAGAATCCAGGACATTTCCAATGAGTCGGCTCTTCACATCAGGTGGCCAAAGTATTGGAGCTTCAGCCTCAGCATCAGTCCTTTCAATGAGGCGTTAAATATTTTAAAAATAGCAGCTTGATTATATTCTATAAGTGATGATCAGGATAGGAATTATATAGGCAGAAACAGTATATTGTAAATATTAAATATTCTATGAATATGCAATGCCTGTTTTATTTCATTAATTAAATTTATAAATGAATCTACATTTGAACAAATGTCCCATCTCTGCTTGTACCTTGATATCTCAATCCCTTTTATTTCTGGATAGTATTCCATTGTATGGATGTATTACAATTTGTTTATCCATTCACCTACTAAAGGATAAATGGTTGTTTTCAGTATCAATTATAAATATGGCTGCAATAAATAAAATTGCAGTTTGAATAAAGAAAATCTATTGGCTAACCATCTAGAAATGTCATTTTGGAGGTGTCATGAGGATCTACAGCTTTGCTGCTAGATATGGGCTAATTTAATATGATGCAGAGCTTGAAGAAATCCATTTCTAGAGATGAATTTCAAAGCAAATGTGATCTCAGTGGCTTTTCTTGGAAACACTAAAGTTGTAGATAATGTGAAGTCACAGTACTGGTTGATAAAAACAATAGACTAGCAGATCAGCTGCCTATTTAATAGCAATATCAAACTCAAAATTATCAGCCACTAAGGAAAAACAAATTAAGACCACAGCACTGCTTCACTACGAATACACTAGAATGACTTTAATGAAAATTACTGTCAATACCAAGTGTAAAGATGTTAAAATACTCATTTGTCTGTTAGAATAAAAACTTTGGAAAACTTTTATTGGTATTTTCATAAAAGATTTAACATAAGACTTTCCAATCACCCTAGCAATTCTGCTCCAAAATATCAATCCAAGAAAGATAAAAATATGAACATGAGACAGTTACACAAATATACATACCAATAGTATTCATAATAAGCAAAAAGTAGAATAATCCAAATGTCTACCAATCAATAAATGAAGAAACAAAAATGGTATATGCATATAAGCAAATGCTATTCAGTAATAAAAAAATATTTTTAACACATGCTACAACATGACTGAAACACAAAATCTTTTATTAGTGTAAGAAGTCAGACATAGAAGTTTGCACATTTTATGACTCTATTTTAATGAAAATTCCTAAAATGGCAAATATATGAGACAGAATGTAGATCACAAGCTGCCTGGAGCTATGGATGGAAGTGAAAATTAACAGGAAATCAGCAGAAAGAAACTTTATGTGGTGACAACATAAATATTTACAACTGGAACATGATTGCATATGTACAACTCTATTTATAAATATATACTTTATAAACTTGCAACTTTGGAACTAAATCTGGATAATGATATGGTTGCATAATTACTATAAATTTACTTTAATAAAAGAATACTAATTCACTTAAAATTTATTTCCTCACAATAGGTGCATTTTATGTTGCATATGTATACTTTATTAAAGGTGTTAAAACATTATCAAATTCAATGTAGAGGATATTTTTTCATCTCTTGGCTAAGGCCCAATTTATCCAGTCATTATAACATTTGTATAATCAATTATATATATGCTATAAATATTTAAATTTAGTTGAATTTTGTGTAGTGAAAATACGAACTGAACATGATTTGATGCTATGCAATTGTGTTTAGTTCTTTGGAGTGTGAGCTTTTGAGTCAAATTTCCATTTTGAATCCCAGCTTTGTCATTTATTAGTTGGAATATTTTGGCAATTACTCTTCTCAAAGTCATCGTTATTTTATCTGAAAATCTGTTTCAAATTCAAATGCTGTTTGATTTGAGTTAAAAAAAAACAAATGGATTTAATGTAACTACTGAGTAGTCAATATGTCTATAAACTGCTTAACACACTGTCAGAAATAGTACACTTCAAAAATGTATAGCAATCAAAAATTATTTTTTCCATTTTTGTTATTTATTTAATTAACTATTTCCACATAAATTAATTCACAAGCTGAAATGAACTTTTTATTTCAAAGTGTGGTCATAATAGATGACATAACATTTTAAATTATCTTTTCTTATGTCTTCTTATTTTAGGGATTGTGATGACTTTTGTTCCTTGTCTAAGAGTTGGTTCAACTTTGCTTTTTCATGGATTGTAATCTTATTCTTGTTGTACATTAAAGGTCTTTGTGGTTTGTCTCTATTGTCACAAATAAGTCATGGTGAGCAATATCAGTCCCCACTGAATATCAGAAGCTACTAGGCTGTATGAAAGTTTTCTAAGTCAGGAAATGTTAGTTTCTAACTTTTTGCTTACATCTATTTGGTCAGGAAGCAACAGTTAGAACTGGATGTGGAAAAACAGACTGATTCCAAATAGGAAAAGGAGTACGTCAAAGCTGTATATTGTCACCCTGCTTATTTAACTTATATGCAGAGTACATCATGAGAAACACTGGGCTGGAAGAAGCACAAGCTGGAATCAAGATTGCTGGGAGAAATATCAATAACCTCAAATATGCAGATGACACTACCCTTATGGCAGAAAGTGAAGAGGAACTGAAAAGCCTCTTGATGAAAGTGAAAGAAGAGACTGAAAAAGTTGGCTTAAAGCTCAAAATTCAGAAAACTAAGGTCATGGCATCTGGTCCCATCACTTCATGGGAAATAGACGGGGAAACAGTAGAAACAGTGTAAGACTTTATTTTTTGGGGTTCCAAAATCACTGCAGATGGTGATTGCAGCCATGAAATTTAAAGATGCTTACTCCTTGGAAGGAAAGTTATGACCA
>NW_011479870.1:8857-8999 GCF_000754665.1 Bison bison bison | reverse complement strand
CATCCTCTGTTGTCCCCTTCTCCTCCTGCCTTCCATATTTCAAAGCATCAGGGTCTTTTCAAATGAGTCAGCTCTTCACATCAGGAGGCCAAAGTACTGGAGTTTCAGCTTCAGCATCAGTCCTTCCAATGAACACCCAGGA
>NW_011479870.1:4934-8298 GCF_000754665.1 Bison bison bison | reverse complement strand
TTAATTTCATGGCTGCAATCACTATCTGCAGTGATTTTGGAACCCCCAAAAATAAAGTCAGCCACTGTTTCCACTGTTTCCCCATCTATTTGCCTAGAAGTGATGGGACTAGATGCCATGATCTTGGTTTTCTGAATGTTGAGCTTTAACCCAACTTTTTCACTCTCCTCTCTCACTTTCATCAAGAGTCTCTTTAGTTCTTCACTTTCTGCCATAAGGGTATTAATAGTGGTATTACACATGTACAGATATAGCAAATTCACTGTGCAATTTCTTTGTATTTTAAATATGACATCATTTTAAAGGCAAATGATAAATAGAAGTAAGTGACAAGACAAATTTATTCTGGTCCACAGAAGAGAGGTGTAAAAGAGACACAGTTGGGAAATATTTACCCAGTGTTGTTGAGAAGAAAATTTCTGAAATTAAAAAAGGATATTCAGAGAGTTCCTTCCAAATGCAGTTACACCCATAGCACTGTTAGTTTGTACAACCTGATTTTTTTTTTAATTAACCTGATATGTTTTATCTTGAAACACTGAGGATTTTAATATTCTCTATTTGAGGATCCAAATGAAACTAATCTTTTTCAGGGATACTATTTGTGTACCAGGTACATGGCTAGTCTAGAAATCCAGACATTTTTAGTAAATTAGTACCAAACAAGACTTACTGTTCTTCTTCACTGGAAATGCCCAGCTTGGTTACATGTACTATATAAATAATACTCCATTAATTTATCCTCATATTGGTTAACTCCGTTCTGGTCACCTGCATATATGCAAATTGTATGATAAATTTTGATATGCACTCAAAAACTATCAGAAATCAAAAAATTGCAAAAACAATTAAATTTTTTTCTTAATAATGCAAGGAACTTTCAAAAACATGATTCATTGAATGCTTACTTATATCAAAACTCAGTACATTTATTAAACATACTATGGAAAACTGACACTTGGAGTAAGGAGAAGGAAAATTCTTATAAACTCCACTACAATTATCATACAGTAGTGCTCAGAGTGAAAGCCATCAGTGATGATGCCTTGTGTTCTTCATTAATAAGTTGTATAAATTGTATTCATTGCCATAAAAATAATTTCAACTGCATTTTGGTTATCATTCAAAATACAAATGTATGAGGAGTGTGTAGCTTTTCCTTCAAACCATACTAAGAAAGAGTTAAGGATTGTTTGAAATAAATTTGTCAGTTTAATTTTGCTATTTGGTGATGAAAAGGATTTAGGCCATCTGCAATTCCAGATGCAGTGATCTGCTACATGCACAGAAAGTAAAAGAAAGCCAAAGAAGGAGAAAAACCCACTTACTTCCCTCAGCTATTATTTTCCTTCTTCTGTTTTGACTTATTTAAAATTTTCAAATTCATATCTCCTGACTCCTGGAAATATTTATTTCAATGTAGATGTTTGTATAATCCTTGAGAAAATAAGTGAATAATGCTTTGTTTCTGTATTAAATTCATACATCCAAGAGCTTCAGATTATTTTTTAAATCAGTGCATCCTAAATTCTAGCACCTTTTAATTCCCAGAGTAGGCTGCATACCTATTAATCAGTCATCTAACCATTGCTTTTTCTGACACAATGGCAGTTTGTCTTAACTCTATTTATTTACAGATTTCTAAAATTGCATCAGCTTAAAAGAACAGCATGAATTTGTCAGAAATCTCTTTAAGGCGGCCTTCACGTCCTTGTTCCTCAGGCTGTAGATCATGGGGTTCAGCATGGGGATCACCAGAGTATAAAACACGGAGGCCACTTTATCAGTATCCATAGAATGGTTAGTTTGAGGCTGCGCATACATGAATATTATTGTGCCGTAGAAGACAGATACCGCCATCATATGTGATGCACAGGTGGAAAAGGCTTTTTTCCTTCCTTCTGATGAACGTATTTTGAGAATGGACAAAACAATGTTGAAATAAGATACGAGAACTATAATTATGGAAAACGCCAGATTCGTAGCTGCGGATATAAACACAAATGTTTCTGGAAAGGAAGTATCAGAGCAGGACAATGCTAGCAGAGGGGCGATATCACAATAAAAATGATTGATGATATTGCAAGAGCAATAAGTCACAGAGAATACAGAAGATGAGGCCACAATAGCTGTGGAAAAGCTATAGAGGTATGTGAGGGAAACTAGCAGAAGACAGATCCGCCGAGATACAACTGCCATGTAGAGCAGGGGGTTACAAATGGCCACATAGCGGTCATAGGCCATCACAGCTAACAGGAGCACCTCAGCTACAATGAAAACCAAGAACCCTCCCAGTTGGGTGGCGCATTCATAGTAGGAGGTAGTGTGTTTCTTTACTAAAAAGTTTATCAGCATTTTAGGGGCAATGACAGTTGAATTGCCAAGATTGATGATAGCCAAGTGCCTGAGGAAGAAATACATGGGGGTCTGAAGCCGAGAGTCCACACTGGTGAGGGTGATGATACTTAGGTTCCCTGTCAAGGTCAGTCCATAGATGACCAGGAAGACAAAAAAGAGTGGGATCTGGAGGTCTGGATGTTCTGAGACTCCTGTGAGAATAAATTCAATGACTCGGGTGAAATTTCCATTAGCCATGTAAGAGTGTAGAAAGTCATCTGGGAAAGAAATGAGAGTGATTACAGTTTTTAAAAATTTCCAGGACTGTTGTTATATGGCAAGGGCAATTTCTGGGGTAAGATTTCCTGGAATTATACTTTGAAAATATATCCATTCCCTTGAGTATGTGAAAGTCACTCAGTTGTGTCTGATATTTGTAACCCCATGGACCTTACAGTCCATGGAATTTACCAGGTCAGAATACTGGAGTGGGTAGCTGTTGCTTTCTCCAGGGGATCTTCCCAACCCACAGATCGGACTCAGGTCTCCCTCATTGCTGACAGATTCTTTACCGTTTGAGTCACCAGTGAAGCCCATCAGTTCCCTTACTTCTGCTAAAATCAAGTGTCCTGATGGTTTATAACTTCCCAGAGGGTGCAGTAGTACAGTCTATCTGCCAATGCAGGACACTTGGGTTCAATCCCTGGATCAGGAAAATCAACTGGAGGAGGGAATGGCTACCTACTCCAGTATTCTCACCTGGAGAATCCCATGGACAGAGGAGCCTGGTGGTCTACAGTCCATGGCCTTGCAAAAAGTCGAACATGAGTGAGTGACTGAGCACACGTAGGCTGGTTATATACTCTTTTTTTTTTTTTTTTAAACTTTACAATATTGTATTCGTTTTGCCAAATATCGAAATGAATCCGCCACAGGTATACATGTGTTCCCCATCCTGAACCCTCCTCCCTCCTCCCTCCCATTACCATCCCTCTGGGTCATCCCAGTGCACCAGCCCCAAGCATCA
>NW_011479870.1:4389-4491 GCF_000754665.1 Bison bison bison | reverse complement strand
AAGCAGGAGTAGCAATACTCATATCAGATAAAATAGACTTTAAAACAAAGGCTGTGAAAAGAGACAAAGAAGGTCACTTCATAATGATCAAAGGATCAATCC
>NW_011479870.1:0-2203 GCF_000754665.1 Bison bison bison | reverse complement strand
TCTTCTTTTCCAATTTGGATTCCTTTTATTTCTTTTTCTGCTCTGATTGCTGTGGCCAAAACTATGTTGAATAGTAATGGTGAAAGTGGGCACCCTTGTCTTGTTCCTGACTTTAGAGGAAATGCTTTCAATATTTCACCATTGAGGATAATGTTTGCTGTGAGTTTGTCATATATAGCTTTTATTATGTTGAGGTATGTTCCTTCTATTCCTGCTTTCTGGAGAGTTTTTATCCTAAATGGATGTTGAATTTTGTCAAAGGCTTTCTCTGCATCTATTGAGATAATCATTTTTTTTTTCAATTTGTTAATGTGGTGTATTACCTTGATTGATTTGTGGATATTGAAGAATCCTTGCATCCCTGGGATAAAGCCCACTTGGTCATGGTGTATGATCTTTTTAATGTGTTGTTGGATTCTGATTGCTAGAATTTTGTTAAGGATTTTTGCATCTATGTTCATCAGTGATATTGGCCTGTAGTTTTCTTTTTTTGTGGGATCTTTGCCAGGTTTGGTATTAGGGGTATGGCCTCATAGAATGAGTTTGGAAGTTTACCTTCCTCTGCAATTTTCTGGAAGAGTTTGAGTAGGATAGGTGTTAGCTCTTCTCTAAATTTTTGGTAGAATTCAGCTGTGAAGCTGTCTGGACATGGGCTTTTGTTTGCTGGAAGATTTTTGATTACAGTTTCAATTTCCATGTTTGTGATGGGTCTGTTAAGATTTTCTATTTATTCCTGGTCCAGTTTTGGAAAGTTGTACATTTCTAAGAATTTGTCCATTTCTTCTATGTTGTCCATTTTATTGGCATATAATTGTTGATAGTAGTCTCTTATGATTCTTTGTATTTCTGTGTTATCTGTTGTGATCTCTCCATTTTCATTTATAATTTTACTGATTTGATTTTTCTCCCTTTGTTTCTTGATGAGTCTGGCTAATGGTTTGTCAATTTTATTTATCCTTTCAGAGAACCAGCTTTTGGCTTTGTTGATTTTTGCTATGGTCTCTTTTGTTTCTTTTGCATTTATTTCTGCTCTAATTTTTAAGATTTCTTTCCTTCTACTAACCCTGGGGTTCTTCATTTCTTCCTTTTCTAGTTGCTTTAGGTGTAGAGTTAGGTTATTTATTTGACTTTTTTCTTGTTTCTTGAGGTATGCCTGTATTGCTATGAACTTTCCCCTTAGGACTGCTTTTACAGTGTCCCACAGGTTTTGGGTTGTTGTGTTTTCATTTTCAGTCGTTTCTATGGGAATTTTGATTTCTTCTGTGATTTGTTGGTTATTGAGCAGCGTGTTGTTCAGCCTCCATATGTTGGAATTTTTAATAGTTTTTCTCCTGTAATTGAGATCTAATCTCACTGCATTGTGTTCAAAAATGATGCTTGGAATGATTTCCATTTTTGTGAATTTACCAAGGCTAGATTTATGGCCCAGGATGTGATCTATCCTGGAGAAGCTTCCATGTGTGCTTGAGAAATTGCAAAAGTAAATGTTGAAAAGCAATCACTTAAATCACAGACATTATATTTTTCCTCTAAGTTTCTTTTAAAGCTCCACGTTGTATTTTTTGCCAATTTCCATATTTCTTTGCCATCTTAAGCACCCCCTCTCCTCCTTCTTTATTCAAGCTGTCATTAACACTATCATGGACTACTGTATCCTTCTCTTCTTTAGGCTACCATTCTCTCAGATTTGTTGATAAGTAAGTAGGAGTCATTAAAACTTTCTGATTAATCAAACATGTAATCTGAGATATCTTTCAGAATAATTGAAAAAGCCTTGGTCTCATATTCAATGCATTCCACACTCAGGTCTGTATCACTTTTCTAGTCATATCGTTTCACCAGACATACACTCAACACTAGTCCCTCTGTTTCCCTACTGATATTAAAAGATACCAGTTGAGTAAAGACAAGCAATCTAGAAAATAAACATTTTTTCCCCCTCAGATTTTCTTTTCTCTTTAAGATACTACAGAGGTTCTGACTTCACAAACCAGAAATCTGGTCTGATCCAAGGAGTGGAGCTGAGAAGGAAAGACAGTGCTGGAGATTGCTGAGCCAATTCTGTTCCTTCTTTCTAGATGGTGTTGTCTGCTGTTTCTCTGGAGAAGGTAATGTCACCCCACTCCAGTACTCTTGCCTGGAAAATCCCATGGACAGAGGAACCTGGTGGGCTGCAGTCCATGGGGTTGCTAAGAGTCGGACA
>NW_011479869.1:30870-31141 GCF_000754665.1 Bison bison bison | reverse complement strand
ATTGCTCTCGAGTGACTGCAGGGCAAATAGACCTCATCTAGGCTTGTGTCCAGAAGCCAATGTTCCTCTCCAGGGGCGACACAGATCTCGGGGTTGCATTCTAGACTCACCCAGGGAGTCAGGCCTAGTCTCGAGTGTAAGCAAAGAGCTCCATTCTCCTCTGTAGTATTGACGGGTATTTGTTGGAGCACACAGAGTGGCCTAAAAGTAGCCACTCCTCCTGTGGAGTTTGGAGAGAGGAATCGGGATTGCGCTCTAGGCCATGGGGGAG
>NW_011479869.1:25444-27260 GCF_000754665.1 Bison bison bison | reverse complement strand
GGGTCCTTGCAGAGTTGGGACAGGAGAGTCAGTCCTCCTCTTGGGTTCAGGCATGGAACTCCGCTTGCCTCGTGAAGTCTTCACGGGGTGAGAGGCCACTTGTAGAGCTCTATTTGGAACCTGGGGGTTTTTCCAGAGGATCACGGGTGAGTCACTGCCCCTTCGTGTTGACTTCATTCACAGGGTGGAGTTCGAAGAGGTGTCCGGGCATCGGGTTCTTATCAAGAGGGGACCGGGAAATCTGGGTCCTTAGGAATATGGAAGCACCCACGAGGCCACGTCTGGAATGTCGTCGTGAGACCGGCCTCATCCTGAGGTGCGACCTGAAGGTCGGGACCCCTTCCAGACAAAGCAGGTGAGTCACCCTCCTGTGAAGATCAGGAGGGTAGAAGGGGCTCAGAGGAAGTGGTGCCCAAAAACCTCGGTGTTCCTCTCGAGGGAGACCTGTATATCCGGCAACTTTGTGGGTCGCATCAAGGGTGCCAAGTACCGATTGGACCACCAATTCTTAACGTGGGACTTCTCCTGAGTCGCTGTAGCGGGAAAGGGCTTCATCTTGCGCTGAAGAGGGAACCACGTGCTTTTCCTCGAGTTGCGGCGGGATTCTCGAGTTACGATGGGGAATTCCGGATGCCTCTTGTGTTGGCCCAGGGAAGTCCAATCTTCCATTGAGTTGGGAATGAAAGCTGGTGATTGCTCTCGAGTGACTGCAGGGCAAATAGACCTCATCTAGGCTTGTGTCCAGAAGCCAATGTTCCTCTCCAGGGGCGACACAGATCTCGGGGTTGCATTCCAGACTCCCCCAGGGAGTCAGGCCTCCTCGCGAGTGGAAGCAAAGACCTCCATTCTCCTCTGGAGTAGTGGCGGGTATTTGTTGGAGCCCACACAGTGGCCTAACGGGAGCCATTCCTCCTGTGGAGTTTGGAGAGAGGAATTCGGATTGCGCTCTCGGCCATGGGGGAAACGAAGGCCCTCATCTTGGGATGAGGGGGGAGTCTCGGGGTTTTTCTGGAGCTGCGGCCTGAGTGTGTGGTTTCTCACGAGGTACGACGCCAAGCTCAGTGAGCCTCTCGTGGGGCACCAGGGAAGTCGGGTCTCCATGCGAGTGACCAGGGGGAGGGCGTCACTGCTCTCGAGTCATGGTAGGGGAATCGGGCCTTGAGACACGTTGAAGAAGGACTCTCCAGGTCTTTCTCGGGTGGCGGCAGGAAACCCTCGGTTCCCTGGACTTGTGCAGGTGACCTCAGGGAGCTTCTCATGGTGCCTCTGAGATGTCAGGGAAACTGTGGAGGTGTGAGGGGCCTCTCGGGACTCCACTATGTTTGGTGCATTGGAAGAGGGCCTCAGCTCCAGTTGAGGCAGGAACCTCAGGGTTCCTCTGATTTCAGACTGGGAACACAGGGTCCCTGCAGACTTGGGGCAGGAGAGTCAGGCTTCGTCTTGGGTTGAGGCATGGAACTCCGCTAGCCTCTCGAGGTGTTCACGGGGTGAGAGGTCACTTGTGGAGGTGTATTTGGAACTTGGGGTTTTTCCGGACTATGCACGGGCGAGGCACTGCCCCTTCGTGTTGACTTCATTCACAGGGTGGAGTTCGAAGAGGTGTCCGGGCATCGGGTTGTAATCAAGAGGGGACGGTGAAATCGGTGTCCTTTGGAATGTGGAACCACCCACGAGGCCACGTTGGAATTTCGTCGTTAGACCGGCCTCATCCTGAGGTGCGACCGGAAGGTCGGGAAGCCCTTCCAGACAAAGCAGGGGAGTCGACCCTCCTGTCGATATCAGGAGGGTAGAAGGGGCTCAGAGGAAGTGGTGCTGG
>NW_011479869.1:22913-23115 GCF_000754665.1 Bison bison bison | reverse complement strand
GTGCTGTTTCTCACGAGGTATGACGGCGAGGTCAGCGAGCCTCTGGTGGGGCGCCAGGGAAGTCGGGTCTCCATGCTAGTGGCGAGGGGGAGCGCGTCATTGCTCTTGAGTCAGGGTAGGGGAATCTGGCCTCGAGATGTGTTGAAGAAGGTCTCTCGAGGTCTTTCTCGGGTTGAGGCAGGAAACCCTGTGTTCCCTCGAG
>NW_011479869.1:20604-22680 GCF_000754665.1 Bison bison bison | reverse complement strand
CAGGGGAGTCGACCCTCCTGTCGAGATCAGGAGGGTAGAAGGGGTTCAGAGGAAGTGGTGCCAGAAAACCTCGGTGTTCCTCTCGAGGGAGACCGGTACGTCGGGGAACTTTGTGGGTCGCATCAAGGGTGCCAAGTACCGTTTCGAACTCCAATTCTTAACGTTGGACTTCTCCTGTGACGCTGTAGCGGGAAAGGACTTCATCTTGCGATGACGGGGAAACCACGTGGTTTTTCTGGAGTTGCAGTGGGATTCTCGAGTTACGACGGGGAATTCAGGATGCCTCTTGTGTTGGCACAGGGAAGTCCAATGTTCCATTGGAGTTGCGACGGAAATCTGGGGATTGCTCTCGAGTGACTGCAGGGCAAATAGACCTCATCTAGGCTTGTGTCCAGAAGCCATTGTTCCTCTCCAGGGGCGACACAGATCTCAGGGTTGCATTCCAGACTGACCCAGGGAGTCAGGCCGCGTCACGAGTGGAAGCAACGACCTCCATTCTTCTCTGGAGCAGTGACGGGGATTTGTTGGAGCCCACAAAGTGGCCTAAAGGAAGCCACTCCTCCTGTGGAGTTCGAAGAGAGGAATCGGGATTGTGCTCTAGGACATGGGGGCAACGAAGGCCGTCATCTCGGGATGACGGGGGAGTCTCGGGGTTTTTTTTCGATCGGCATCCCCAGTGTGGGATTTCTCACGAGGTACGACGCCAAGCTCAATGAGCCACTCGTGGAGCACCAGGGAGTCGGTCTCCATGCGAGTGACAAGGGGGAGCGCGTCATTGCTCTCGAGTCATGGTAGGGGAATTGGGCCTCGAGACGCGTTAAAGGACTCTCGAAGTCTTTCTCGGGTGGCCGCAGGAAACGCTTGGTTCCGTCGACTTGTGAAGGTGACCTCAGGGGGCTTCTCCTGGTGCCTCTGAGAAATCCGGGAAACTGTGGCGGTGGGACATGCCTCTCGGGACTCCACTGGGTTTGGTGCATTGGAAGAGGGCCTCATCTCCAGTTGAGGGAGGAACCTCAGGGTTCCTCTGATTTCAGACTCCGAACGCAGGGTCACTGCAGACTTTGGAAAGGAGAGTCCGGCCTGGTCCTGGGTTGAGGAAAGGAGCTCCGCTAGCCTCTCGAGGTGTTCACGTGGTGAGAGGCCACTTGTCGAGCTGTATTTAGAACCTGGGGGTTTTTCTGGACGATGCACGGGCGAGTCACTGCCCCTTCGTGTTGACTTCATTCACAGGGTGGAGTTCGAAGAGGTGTCCGGGCATCGGGTTCATATCAAGATGGGACCGCGAAATCGGGGTCCTTTGAAATGTGGAACCACCCACGATTTCACGTCTGGAATTTCGTCGTGAGACCGGCCTCATCCTGAGGTGTGACCCGATGGTCGGCAACCCCTTCCAGACAAAGCAGGGGAGTCGACCCTCCTGTCGAGATCAGGAGAGTAGAAGGGGCTCAGAGGAAGTGGTGCCGGAAAACCTTGGTGTTCCTCTCGAGGGAGACTGGTTCGTCGGGGAATTTTGTGGGTTGCATCAAGGGTGCCAAGTACCGTTTGGACCTACAATTCTTAACGTGGGACTTCTCCTGAGACGCTGTAGCGGGAAAGGGCTACATCTTGCGATGACGGGGGAACCACGTGGTTTTTCTCGAGTTGCGGTGGGATTCTCGAGGTACGATGGGGAATTCAGGATGCCTCTTCTGTTGGCCCAGGGAAGTCCAATGTTTCATTCAAGTTGTGAAGGAAAGCTGGGGATTGCTCTCGAGTGACTGCAGGGCAAATAGACCTCATCTAGGCTTGTGTCCAGAAGCCAATATTCCTCTCCAGGGGCGACAGGGATCTCGGGGTTGCATTCCAGATGCACCCGGGGAGACAGGCATTCATTTCGAGTGGAACCCCCGCTCTGCTCTCGTGTCGCGATGGGTATCTCTTGGAGCTCACTGATGGACGAAAGGAAGTCAAGCCTCCTGAGGCGTTTGCAGAGAGGTCTCGAGATTGGTCTCTAGGCCATGCAGGAGACGAAGGCCCTCATCTCGCGATGACGGGGGAGGCTCGTGGTTGTTCTCGAGCGGCGGCCCCAATGTGCGG
>NW_011479869.1:4254-20485 GCF_000754665.1 Bison bison bison | reverse complement strand
GTGTTGAAGAAGGTCTCTCGAGGTCTTTCTCGGGTTGAGGCAGGAAACCCTGTGTTCCCTCGAGTTGTGCAGGTGACTTCAGGGGGCTTCTCATGGTGGCTCTGAGAAGTCAGGGAAACTGGAGGTGGGAGGGGCCTCTCGGGACTCCACTGGGGTTGGTGCATTGGAAGAGGGCCTCATCTCTAGTTGAGGCAGGAGCCTCAGGGTTCCTCTCCATTTCAGACTCCGTTCACAGGGTCCTTGCGGAGTTGGGACAGGAGAGTCAGGCCTCGTCTTGGGTTGAGGCATGGAATTCCGCTTGCCTCTCGAGGTGTTCACGGGGTGAGGAGCCACTTGTCGAGCTGTATTTGGAACCTGGGGGTTTTTCCGGACAATGCACGGGCGAGTCACTGCCCCTTCGTGTTGACTTCATTCACAGGGTGGAGTTTGAAGAGTTGTCCGGGCATCGGTTTCTTATCAAGAGGGGACCGGGAAATCGGGGTCCTTCGAAATGTGGAAGCACCCACGAGGCCACGTCTGGAATTTCGTCGTGAGACCGGCCTCATCCTGAGGTGCGACCGGAAGGTCAGCAACCCCTTTCAGACAAAGCAGGGAAGTCGATCCTCCTGTCGAGATCAGGAGGGTGGAAGGGGCTCAGAGGATATGGTGCCGGAAAACCTCTGTGTTCCTCTCGAGGGAGCCCGTTATGTCGGGGAACTTTGTGGATCGCATCAAGGGTGCCAAGTACCGTTTGGACCTCCAATTCTTAATGTGGGACTTCTCCTGAGACGCTGTAGTGGGAAAGGGCTTCATCTTGCGATGACGGGGGAACCACGTGGTTTTTCTCGAGTTGCAGCAGGATTCTCAAGTTACAACGGGGAACTCAGGATGCCTCTCGTGTTGACGCAGGGAAATCCAATCTCCATTCCAGTTGCCAATCACAGCTGGGGATTGCTCTCGAGTCTCTGCAGGGCAAATAGACCTCATCTAATCTTGTGTCCAGAAACAACGTGTTCCTCTCCAGTGGCGTCAGGAATCTCGGGGTTGCATTCAAGATTCACCTGGGGAGTCAGGCCTCATCTCGAGTGGAAGCAAAGAACTCTGCTCTCCTCTTGAGTTGCGTTGACTATCTATTGGTGCCCATTGAGTGGCCTAAAGGGAGTCAAGCCTCCGGTGGAGTTTTGAGAGAGGACTCGGTATTGCTCTCTATGCTCTGCAGGAAAAGTAGGGCCTCATCTCGCAATGACGGGGGAATCTCATGGGTTTTTTTGAGCTACGATGTGAGTGTGTGGTGTCTCACCATTTATGACGGGGAACTCA
Organism: Bison bison bison; assembly: GCF_000754665.1. NCBI lineage: Eukaryota > Metazoa > Chordata > Mammalia > Artiodactyla > Bovidae > Bison > Bison bison. Next base: position 19,186 of record NW_011479869.1, on the reverse strand, counting down.
GGGAGCCTCTCGTGTGGTGCCAGGGAAGTCCAGTCTCCATTCGAGATGCGAGGGGGAGCGCGGCATTACTCTCGAGTCACGGTAGAGGAATCGGACCTCAAAACTGGTCGAAGAAGGAATCTCGAGGTCTTTCTCGAGTTTCGTAAGGAACCCCGGTTTGCCTCGACTTGTGCCAGTGAACTCAGGGAGCTTCTCAGGGTGCCTATGAGAAATCAGAGATACTGTGGAGTTGGGAGGGGCCCTTAGGAAATCCACTGAGTTTGCTGAAATGGAAAAGGCCCTCATCTCGAGTTGATGCGGGAACCTCAGTGTTCCTCTCCATTTATGACTTCGATCGCAGGGTCTCTGCAGAGTTGGAACAAGAGAGTTAGGTCTCGTCTTGTGATGAGGTTGGAACTTCGCTGGCCTCTCGAGTTGTTCATGGGGTGACAGGCCACTTGTCGAGTTGTATTTGGAACCTGCAATTTTTTTTCCAGACGATGCAACTGGGCTGTCAGTGTCCCTTCGTGTTGTGACTTCATCCACAGAGTTACATTCGAAGAGGTGTCCGGGCATCAGTTTCTTATCAAATGTGGACAGGGAAATTGGTGTCTTTTGGAATGTTGCATGACTCATGAGGCTACGTCTGGAATTTCTTTGTGAGACCGACCTCCTCCTGAGGTGTGACTGGAACGTCGGGATCCCTTTCCAGACAAATCAGGGGAATGGACCCTCATGTCGCGATTCGGAGGGGAGAAGGAGCTCAGATGAAATGATGCCAGGAAAATCGGTGTTCCTCTCGAGTGAGACTGGTATGTCTGGGAACTTTTTGGGTTGCATCAAGGGTGTCAAGTACTGTTTCGAATTTCATGAGGAATTGTGGGATTTCTCTTGAGACGCTGCAGGGGGAAGGGGCCTCATCTCACGATGACGGGGGAACCTCGTGGTTTTTTTCAAGTTGCGGTGGGATTCTTGAGTTATGACGGGGAACTCAGGGAGCCTCTCATGTTGCCCCAGGGAAGACCAATCTCCATTCGAGTTGCTAGGGGGAGCTGGGGATTGCTCTCGAGTCATTGCAGGGCAAATAGACTTATCTAGGCTTTTGTCCAGAAAATACGTGTTCCTCTCCAATGGCAACTGGGATCTCGGTGTTACATTCAAGGTCCACCTGGGGAGTCAGGCCTCGTCTCCAATGGAAGCAAAGAATTCTGCTCTCCTCTCCAGTTGCGACGGGTATCTCTTGGAGCCCATAGAGTGGCCTAAAGGGAGTCAATGCTCCTGTGGAGTTTTGAGAGAGGACTCGGGATTGCTCTCTAGGCCCTGCAGGAAAAGAAGGGCCTCATCTTGCGATGATGGGAGTATCTCGTGGTTTTTCTCGAGCTGCGGTGCAACGTGTGGGATTTTCCTCGAGATATGATGGGGAACTAAAGGAGCCTCTCGTGTGGCCCCAGGGAAGTCCATTCTCCATTCGAGTTGCGAGCAGGAGTGCGGCATTGCTCTTGAATCACTGAAGGGGAACCCAGCCCCAAGACACACTGTAGGGGGAATTTCAAGGTCTTTATTGAATTGTGGCAGGAATCCCTGGGTTTCCTCGACTCGAGACAGTGAACTCAGGCACCTTCTCATTGTGCCTACTGGAAGTCAGGAAGACTGTGTACTTGGGAGGAGCCTCTTGGACTCGACTAGGTTTGGTGCTATGGAAGAGGGCCTCATCTCGAGTTGAGGCGGGAACCTCAGGTTTCCTCTCCTGTTTTTTCATGGGTATCGGGCTGTGTATGCCATTTCAAACAGGGAGGTAGGTCTCGACGTGTGTGAAGGAATGGAACTCTGCTTTCCTCTCAAGTTGTCAAAGGCGTTTTAGGCCTCAAGCTGAGTGAATATGGGACCTGGGGCTCTTTTCGGATTAACAACCAGGGCATCAGAACTCCATCGTGTTGTGAGTTGATTTTTGCCTGACTTTCGAATCAGTGTAAGGAAATCAGGCCTGATCTCGAGTGGATGGTGAAATCAGTCGCTTTTTAATTGTGACAAGGCCCCAGGGTTCCCCTCCAGTGTCAAGTACATACGAGCTTCCTCTAGAGGTGTGACAGGGATGTAGGCATTCCTTTCCAGGCGAAGCAGGGCAATCGAACCTCATCTCTACCTGAGGCAGGGAAAACGGGGCTCTTCTTGACTTGTGGTGGGAATTTCAGCATTTCTCTCGAGTGGGGACAGGTATCTCGGGAAACTTCTGGAGTTTCATTAAGTGTGTCGAGGACCCTTTCGAGTTCCAAGGGAAACGTGGGCTTTCTTTGGAAACGCTGCAGCATAAAATGGCCTCCTCAAGCTTGCAGGCGAGAATTTCGTCATTTGCGTGGAGTTGTGGCAGGAAGGTTAGGGTTCCTCTCGAGTTGCCTGTCGACCTGGGGGACCCCTCGTGTTTCCTTAGGGAAGTGAGATCTCCTTTGGCGTTGGGAGGGCCACTTCAGGTTTACTCGCGCATCGCTGCAGGTATGAATAGGGCCTCATCTCGACATGAGGCGGGAACTTTAGTGTTCCTCTCAATTTTTGACTTCGATCCCAGGGCTTTGCAGAGTTGGAACAGGAGAGTCAGGTCTCGTCTTGTGATGAGGTTGGAACTCTGCTGGACTCTCGAGTTGTTCACGGGGTGACAGACCACTTGTCAAGTTGTATTTGGAACCTGAGGCTCTTTCCGGACGATGCAACTGGGGTGTCAGTGCCACTTCATGTTGTGACTTCATCCTCACGGTTACATTCGAAGAGGTGCCCGGGCATCGGGTCCTTTCTTGAGTGGACGGGGAAATCGGTGTCTTTTGGAATGTGGCACGACACACGAGGCTTCCTCTCTAGTTTCAGTGTGAGACTGGCCTCCTCCTGAGGTGGGATGTGAAGGTCGGGATCCCCTTCCAGACAAAACAGGGGAATCGACCCTCATGTCGAGATCAGGAGGGGAGAAGGGGCTCAGATTAAGTGGTGCATGCAAACACAGTGTTCCTCTTGAGTGAGACCAATATGTCGGGGAACTTTTTGAGTGGCATCAAGGGTGTCAAGTACCATTTCGAATTTGAAGAGCGAACGTTGGATTTCCCTTTAGACGCTGCAGCAGGAAAGGGCTTCATCTCGAGATGACCGGGAAACCTTGTGGTTTTTCTCAAGTTGCAGCAGAATTCTCAAGTTACGACGGGGAACTCAGGGAGCCTCTCCTGTTGCCCCAGGGAAGTCCAATCTCCACTCAAGTTATGAGGGAGAGCTGGGGATTGCTCTCGAGACACTGCAGGGCAAATAGACTTCATCTAGGCTTGTGTCCAGAAACTACGTGTTCCTCTCCAGTGGCGACTGAGATCTCGGGGTTACAATCTTCAAGATGCAAGATTCATCTTCAAGATTCACCCAGGGAGCCAGGCCTGCTCTCGTATGGAAGCAAAGAATTCCGCTCTCCTCTCGAGTTTTGACGGGTATCTCTTGTAGCCCCTTTAGTGGTTAAAGGGAGTCAAGCCTCCTGTGGAGTTTTGAGAGAGGACTCAGGATTGCTCTCTAGGCCCTGCAGGAAAAGAATGGCCTCATCTCACGATGACGGGCGAATCTCGTGGTTTTCTTCGACCTGCGTGGCAATTTGTGGGGTTTTCCTCGAGTTATGATGGGATCTAAGGGAGCCTTTCGTGTGACCCAGGGAAGTCCAGTCTCCATTCGAGTTGCGAGGGGGAGTGCGTCACTGCTCTCGATTCACTGCAGGGGTATCTGGCCTCAAGGGGCATTGAAGGGGGAATCTGGAGGTCTTTCTTGAGTTGTGGCAGGAAACCCTGGGTTTCCTCAACTTGTGACGGTGACCTCAGGGAGCTTCTCTTTGTGCCTATTGAAAGTCAGGGAGACTGTGGACTTGGGAGGGGCCTCTCGGACCCAACTGAGTTTGGTGCAATGGAAGAGCGCCTCAATTTCTCTCTCATTTCCAATTTCTCTTGAAATCTCTAGAGGAGGCTGGTATCTACTTGACACTGGAGGGGAACCTGGGGGCCTTGTCACAATTCGAAAGCCACTGATTTCCCCATCCACTCGAGATCAGGCCTGGTTTCCTTGCACAGATTCGAATGTCAGCCTAGAATCAACTCAGAACTGGGGAGCTTGGCATTGCTCTCGATTCACTGCAGAGGAATCGGGACACAATACGCATTGAAGAAGGAATCTCGATGTCTTTCTGGAGTTGTGGCAGGAAACCCTGGGTTTCCTCGACTTGTGACGATGACCTCAGGGAGCATCTCATTGTGCTTATAGGAAGTCAGGAATAATGTGGACTTGGGAGGGGCCTTTCCCTCTTGGACTCCACTGGGTTTGGTGCAATGGAAGAGCACCTCATCTAGAGTTGAAGTGGGAACCTCAGGTTTCCTTTCCTATTGTGACATGGATCTCGGGCTGTGTATTCCGTTTCAAACAGGGAGATAGGTCTCGACGTGTATGAAGGCATGGACCTCTGCTTTCCTCTCGAGTCGTAGAAGGGGTTTCAGGCCTCCAGCCGAGTTGAATTTGGGACCTGGGGCTCTTTTCGGATTAACAAGGGTATCAGAACTCCTTCGTGTTGTGAGTGGATTCTCGGCTGACTTTCAAATCGATGCAAGGAAATCAGGCCTGATCTCGAGTCAATGGGGGCATCAGTGGCTTTCCAAATGTGACAAGGTCCCCGGGTTCCCCTCCAGTGTCAAGTAGATATCAGCCTCCTCTCGAGGTGCGATGGGGATGTCGGCATACCTTTCCAGATGAAGTAGGGCAATCTACCCTCATTTCGACTTCAGGTGGAGACAACGGGGCTCTTCTTTACTTGTGGCGGGAATTTTAGCATTCCTCTAGAGTGGGAATTGGTATCTCGGGTAACTTCTGGAGTTTCATAAAGCGTGTCAAGGACCCTTTCTAGTTCCAAGGGAAACGTGGGCTTTCTTTGGAAACCTTGCAGCATAAAAGTGCCTCCTCAAGCGTGCAGGTGAGAATTTCGTAGTTTGCGTGGAGTTGTGGAGGGATAATTAGGGTTCCTCTGGAGTTGCCTGTCGACTTGGGGGACGACTCATGTTTCCTCAGGTAAATCAGATCTCCTTTGGCGTTGCAAGGGCCACCTCGGGATTCCTTGTGCATTGATACAGGGCTGAATAGGGCCTCATCTCGAGATGAGGCGGGAACCTCAGTGTTCCTCTCCATTTCTGACTTAGATCACAGGGTCGCTGCAGAGTTGGAACAGTAGAGTCAGGCCTCGTCTTGTGTTGAGGAATGGTACTCCGCTTGCTTCTCGAGTTGTTCATGGGGTGACAGGCCACTTGACGAGTTTTATTTAGAACCTGCGAGTTTTTCCGGATGATGCAACTGGGGTGTCATTGCCCCTTCGTGTTGTGACTTCATCCACAGGGTTACATTCGAAGAGGTTTGCGGGCTTTGGGTTCTTATAAAGAGTGAACGGGTCAATTGGTGTCTTTCAGAATGTGGCATGACCCATGAGGCTACCTCTCCAATTTCTTTGTGAGACCAGCCTCTTCCTGAGGTGGGACGGGAAGGTGGGGATCCCTTTCCAAACAAACCAGGGAAATCGACCCTCATGTCAAGATCAGGAGGGGAGAAGGGGCTCAGATTAAGTGGTGCATGCAAACACGGTGTTCGTCTCAAGTGAGACTGATATGTCGGCGAACTTTTTGGATTGCATCAAGGGTGTCAAGTACCGTTTTGAATTTCAAGAGGGAACGTGAGATTACTCTAGAGACGCTGCAGTGGGAAGGGCCCTCATTTTGCGATGATGGGGAACCTCGTGGTTTTTCTCGAGTTGCAACGGGTTTCTCGAGTTACGACAGGGGAACACAGGATGCCTCTCGTGTTGGCCCAGGGAAGTCCAATCTCCATTCGAGGTGCGAAGGGGAGCTGAGGATGGCTCTCGAGTCACTACAGAGCAAATAGAGCACACCCAGGCTTGTGTCCAGGAACTACGTGTTCCTCTCCAGTGGTGACAGGGATGTCGGGGTTGCATTCAAGATGCACCCTCGGAGTCAGGCCTCATCTCGAGTGGAAGCAAAGAACTCCAGTCTCCTCTCAAGTTGCGAAGGGTATCTCTTGGAGCCCATTGAGTGGCCTAAAGGGAGCCAAGCCTCCTGTGGAGTTTTGAGAGAGGACTCGGGATTGCTCTCTAGGCCCTGCAGGAAAAGAAGCACGTGATCCTGGTTTTTTTCGAGCTGCGGCGGGAGTGTGTGGTTTCTCACGAGTTGTGACGGGGAACTCAGGAAGCCTCTCGTGTGGTGCCAGGGAAGTCCAGTCTGTATTCGACTTGCAAGGGCGAGCGTGGCACTGCTCTGGATTTACTGAGGGGAATCCGGTCTCAAGATGGGCTGATGTGGTAATTTTGAGGTCTTTCTCAAGTTGCGGAACAGAAACCCTGGGTTTCCTCGACTTGTGACGGCGACCTCAGGGAGCTTCTAATTGTGCCTATTGAATGGCAGGAACACTGTGGACTTGGGAGGGGCCTCTTGGATTCCCCTGGGTTTGGTGCAATTGAAGAGTGCCTCATATTGAGTTGAGGCAGCAAACTCAGGTTTCCTCTCCTGTTTTGTCGTGGGTCTTGGGCTGAGTTTGCTGTTTCAAACAGGGAGTTAGGTCTTGACGTGTGTAAGGCATGGAACTCTGCTTTCCTCTCGAGTTGTCAAAAGAGTTTCAGGCCTCCAGCTGAGTTGAATTTGGGACCTGAGGCTCTTTTCGGATTAACAACCAGGACATCAGAACTCCTTTGTTTTGTGGGTTGATTCTCGGCTGACATTCAAATCAGTGCAAGGAAATCAGGCCTGATCTCGAGTGGATGGGGAATCAGTGACTTTCGAATTGTGACAAGGCTGCCGGGTTCCCCTCCAGTGTCAAGTAAATGCCAGCCTCCACTCGCGGTCTGATGGGGACGTCGTCATTCCTGTCCAGGAGAAGCAGGGCAATCAACTCTCATCTCTACTTGAGGCCGGTATAACAGGGCTTTCTTGACTGGTGGCGGGAATTTCAACATGCCTCTCGAGTGGGGACGGGTATCTCGGGAAACTTCTGGAGTTTGGTAAAGCGTGTCGAGGTCACTTTTGAGTTCCAAGGGAAACGTGTGCTTTCTTTGGAAACTATGCAGTGTAAAAGGGCTTCCTTAAGCGTGCAGGAGAGAATTTCGTCTTTTGCGTGGAGTTGTGGCAGGAAGCTTAGGGTTCCTCTCGAGTTACCTGTCGACCTGGGTGACGACTCATGTTTCCTCAGGGAAGTCAGATCTTCTTTGGCATTGCGAGGGCCACCCCGGGGTTCCTCGCGCATCGCTGCAGGGAAGAATAGGGCCTCATCTCGAGATGAGGCGGAAACCTCAGCGTTCCTCTCCATTTCTGCCTTCAATCGCAGGGTCTCTGCAGAGTTGGAACAGGAGACTCAGGCCTCGTCTTGTGATGAGGTATGAACTCCGCTGGCCACTCGAGTTGTTCACGGGGTGACAGGTCACTTGCGTTGTATTTGGAACCTGTGGCTGTTTCCGGACGATGCAAGTGGGGAGTGAGTACCCGTTCGTGTTGTGACATCATCCTCAGGGTTACATTCGAAGAGGTTCCTGGGCATAGGGACCTTTCTTGAGTGGACGGGGAAATCGGTGTCTTTCGGAATGTGCCATGACCCATGAGGTTACCTCTCCAATTTCTTTGTGAGTCCGGCCTCCTCCTGTGGTGGGATGGGAAGGTGGGGATCCCTTTCAGACAAACCAGGGGAATAGACCCTCATGTCGAGATCAGGATGGGAGAAGGGGCTCAAATTAAGAGGTGCGTGCAAACACGGTGTTCCTCTCGAGTGAGACTGGTATGTCGGGGAACTTTTTGGATTGCATCAAGGGTGTCAAGTACTGTTTTGAATTTCAAGAGGGAACGTGGGACTTCTCTAGAGACACTGCAGTGGGAAGGGCCCCCATTTTGCAATGATGGGGAACCTCGTGGTTTTCTCCAGTTGCGGTGGTATTCTCGAATTACGACGGCGAACTCAGGATGCCTCTCGTGTTGGCCCCAAGGAAATGCGTCTCCATTCGAGTTGCGAGGGAGAGCTGGGGATTGCTCTCGAGTCACTGCAGGGCAAATAGAGCTCATCCAGGCTTGTGTCCAGAAACTACGTGTTCCTCTCCAGTGGCGACAGGGATGTCAGGGTTGCATTCACGATTCACCTGGGGAGTCAGGCCTCATCTCGAGTGGAAGCAAAGAACTCCAGTCTCCTCTTGAGTTGCGAGGGGTATCTCTTGAGCCCACTGAGTGGCCTAAAGGGAGTCAAGCCTCCTGTGGAGTTTTGAGAGAGGACATGTGATTGCTCTTTAGGCCCTGCAGGAAAAGAAGGGCCTCATCTCGCGATGATGGGCGAATGTCATGGTGTTTTTTAAGCTCCAGTGCAACATGTGGGGTTTTCCTCGAGTTATGATGCGGAACTAAGGGAGCTTCTCGTGTTGCCCTAGGCAAGTCCTATCTACATTCGAGTTTTGAGGGGGAGCGCGGCATTGCTCTTGATTCACTGCAGGGGAATCAAGCCTAAAGACGTGCTGAAGGGGGAATCTTGAGGTCTTTCTTGAGCTGTGGCAGGAAACCCTGGGTTTCCTCGACTTGTGAGTGTGACCTCAGGGAGCTTCTCTTTGTGCCTATTGGAAGTCAGGAATACTGTAGACTTGGGAGGGGCCTCTCGGACTCCTCTGGGTTTGGTGCAATGGAAGAGAGCCTCATCTCGAGTTGAGGTGGGAACCTCAGGTTTCCTTTCCTGTTTTGACGTGGGTCTTGGGCTGTGTATTCCGTTTCAAAAGGGAGATAGGTCTCGACGTGTGTGAAGACATGGAACTCTGCTTTCTTCTCGAGTTGTCAAAGGGGCTTCAGGCCTCCAGCCAAGTTGAATTTGGGACCTGGGGCTCTTTTCGAATTAACAACCAGGGCATCAGAACTCCTTCTTATTGTGAGTTGATTCTTGGCTGACATTCGAAATGGTGCAAGGAAATCAGGCCTGATCTCGAGTTGATTGTGAAATCAGTGGCTTTCGAATTGTGACAAGGCCCCTGGGTTCTGCTCCAGTGTCAAGTAGATACCAGCCTCCTCTTGAGGTGTGACGGGGACGTTGGCATTCCTTTCCAGGCGAAGCAGGGCAATCGAACCACATCTCACCCTGAGCTGGGGAAAACGGGGCTCTTCTTGACTTGTGTCGGGAATTTCAGCATTCCTCTCGTGTGGGGACGGGCATCTCGGGAAACTTCTGGAGTTTCTTAAAGCGTGTCGAGGACCCTTTCGAGTTCCAAGGGAAACGTGGGCTTTCATTTTAAGTGCTGCAGCGTAAAAGGTCCTCCTCAAGCGTGCAGGCGAGAATTTCATCATTTGTGTGGAGTTGTGGCGGGAAGCTTAGGTTTCCTCTCGAGTTGCCTATCGACCTGGGGAACTGCTCGTGTTTCTTCAGGAAAGTCAGATCTCCTTTGGCGTTGCGAGAGCTATGTCGGGATTCCTCATGCATCGCTGTAGGGATGAATAGGGCCTCATCTCGAGATGAGGCGGGAACCTCAGTGTTCCTCTCCGTTTCTGACTTTGATCGCAGGGTCTCTGCATAGTTTTAACAGGAGAATCAGGCCTTATCTTGTGATGAGGTTGGAACTCCGCTGGCCTCTCATGTTGTTCATGGGGTGACAGGCCACTTGTCAAGTTGTATTTGGAACCTGTGGCTGTTTCTAGACGATGCAACTGGGGTGTCAGTGCCCCTTCATGTTCTGACATCATTCTCAGGGTTACATTAGAAGAGGTGCCTGGGCATCTGGACATTTCTTGAGTGGATGGGAAATCGGTGTCTTTCGGAATGTGGCCTGACCCAAGAGGCTATGTCTCGAATTTCTTCGAGAGACGGGCCTCATCCTGAGGTGCGACGGGAAGGTGGGGAACCCCTTCCAGACAAAGCAGGGGAATCGAACCTCCTGTCCTGATCAGAAGGGAAGAAGGGGCTCAGAGGAAGTGGTGCTGGGAAACCTCGGTGTTCCTCTCAGGGGGAGACCGGTATGTCGGGGAATTTTGTGGGTCGCATCAAGACTGCCAAGTACCGTTTCCAACTTCAAGATGGCACGTGGGACTTCTCTTGAGATGCCGTCGAGGGAAAGGGCTTAATCTTGCGACGGCAGGGGAACCACGTAGGTTTTCTCGAGTTGCGGCCGGATTCTCGAGTTACGACCGGGAATTGACGATGCCTTTTGTGTTGGCCCAGGGAAGTCCAATCTTCCATTCGAGTTGCGAGGGATAGCTGGGGATTGCTCTCTAGTCACTGCAGGGCAAATAGACCTCATCTAGGCTTGTGTCCAGAAGCTAATGTCCCTCTCCAGGGGCCACAGGGATCTCGGGGTTGCATTCCAGACTCACCCAGGGAGTCAGGCCTCGTCTCGAGTGGAAGCAAAGAACTCCGCTGTCCTCTCGAGTCGCAATGGGTATCTTTTGGAGCCCCTGAGTGGCCTAAAGGGAGTCAAGCCTCCTGTGGAGTTTGCAGAGAAGACTCGGGATGGCTCTTCAGGCCACGGAGGAAACGAAGGCCCTAATCCCGCGATGACCGGGGCGTCTCGTGGTTTTTCTTGAGCTGCGGCGCCATTGTGGGGTTTCTCAGGAGGTACGAAGGAGAGCTCAGGGAGCCTCTCGTGGGGCCCCAGGGAAGTCAGGTCTTCCAAGCGAGTGGCGAGGGGAGCGTGTCATTGCTCTCCAGTCACGGTAGTGGAATTGGGCCTCAAGACGCGTTCAAGAAGGACTCACGAGGTCTTTCTCGGGTTGCAACAGGAAACCCTGGGTTCCCTCGACATGTGCTGGTGAGCTCAGGTAGCTTCTCAGGGTGCCTCTGAGAAGTCAGGGATACTGTGGAGTTGGGAGGGGCCTCTCGGGACTCCACTGGGTTTGGTGCAATGGAAGAGGGCCTCATCTCAAGTTGAGGCAGGAACCTCAGGCTTCCTCTCCATTTCTGACTCCGATCGCAGGGTCCCTGCAGAGTTGGGACAGGAGAGTCAGGCCTCGTCTTGGGTTGAGGCATGGAACTCCGCTTGCCTCTAGAGGTGTTCAGGGGGTGACAGGCCACTTGTCGAGCTGTATTTGGAACCTGCGGGTTTTTCCAGAGGATGCACCAGGGTGTAAGTGCCACTTCGTGTTTCCACTTCATCCACAGGGTTGCCTTCGAAGAGGTGTCTGGGCATTGGGTTCTTGTCAAGAGCAGACCGGGAAATCGGGGTCTTTTGGAAGGTGGCACAGCCCACGAGGTTCCATCTCGAATTCCCTCGTGAGACCGGCCTCATCCTGAGGTGCGATGGGAAGTTCGGGAACCCCTTCCAGACAAAGCAGGGGAATGGACCCTCCTGTCGAGATCAGGAGGGAAGCAGGGGCTCAGTGGAAGTGGTGCCAGGAAACCTCCGTGTTAGTCTCTAGGGAGACCGGTATGTTGGGGAACTTTGTGGGTCGCATCAAGGCTGACATGTACCGTTTTGACTTCAAGACGGCACGTGGGACGTCTCTTGAGACACCGTCGCCGGAAAGGGCTTCATCTTGCGATGGCGGGGGAACCACGTGGTTTTTCTCGAGTTGCGGCGGGATTCTCGAGTTACGACGGGGAATTGACGATGCCTTTTGTGTTGGCCCAGGGAAGTCCAATCTTCCATTCGAGTTGCGAGGGAGAGCTGGGGATTGCTCTCGAGTCACTGCAGGGCAAATAGACCTCATCTAGGCTTGTGTCCAGAAGCCAATGTTCCTCTCCAGGGGCGACACAGATATCGGGGTTGCATTCCAGACTCACCCGAGGAGTCAGGCCACATCTCAAGTGGAAGCAACAAGTCCGCTCTCCTCTCGAGTCGCGACGGGTATCTCTTTGAACCCCCTGAGTGGCCTAAAAGGAGTCAAGCCTCCTGTAGAGTTTGGACAGAAGAATCGAAATGGCTCTCCAGGCCATGCAGGAAAAGAAGGACCTCATCTCGCGATGATGGGGGAGTCTCGTGGTTTTTCTCGAGATGGGGCACGAGTATGGGATTTCTCACGAGGTAGGACGGCGAGCTCAAGGAGCCTGTCTTGTGGCACCAGCGAAATCAGGTCTCCCATGCGAGTGGCGAGGGGGAGCACGTCATTGCTCTCGAATCACAGTAGGGAAACCCGGCCTTGAGACGCGTTGAAGAAGGACTCTCGAGGTCTTTCTCGGGTTGCAACAGGAAACCCTGGGTTCCCTCGACTTGTGACCTTGACTTCAGGGAGCTTCTCTGGGTGCCTCTGTGAAGTCAGGGATACTCTGGAGTTGGGAGGGGCCTCTCGGGACTCCAGGGGGTTTGGTGCAATGGAAGAGGGCCTCATCTCCAGTTGAAGCAGGAACCTCAGGTTTCCTCTCCATTTCTGACTTCGATCGCAGGGTCCCTGCAGAGTTGGGACAGGAGAGGCAGGCCTCGTCTTGTGTTGATGCATGGAACTCGCTTGCCTCTCGAGTTGTTCACGGGGTGACAAGACACTTGTTGAGCTCTATTTGGAACCTAAGGGTTTTTCCGGAAGATGCACAGGGGTGTCAGTGCCCCTTCCTGTTGTGACTTCATCCACAGGGTTGAATTCGTAGAGGTGTCTGGGCATCGGGTTCTTATCAAGAGCGGACCCGGAAATCGGGGTCCTTAGGAATGTGGCACCACCCACGACCCCACATCTCGAATTTCCTCGCGAGACCGGCCGCATCCTGAGGTGCGACGGGAAGGTCGGGAACACCTTCCAGACAAAGCAGGGGAATCGACCCTCCTGTCGAGATCAGGAGGGGAGCAGGGGCTCAGATGAAGTGGTGCCGGAAACTCGGTATTTCTCTCTAGGGAGAGCGGTATGTCGGGGAACTTTTTGGGTCGCATCAAGGGTGCCAAGTACCGTTTCGACCTTCAGGACGCAACCGGGGTTTCTCCTGCGATGTTGTAGCAGGAAAGGGCTTGATCCTGGGCTGACGGTGGAACCACGTGTTTTTGCTCGAGTTGTGGCGGGATTCTCGATTTACGATGGGGAATTCAGGATGCCTCTTGTGTGGGCCCAGGGAAGTCCAGTGTTCCATTCGAGTTGCCAAGGAGAGCTGAGGATTGGTCTAGAGTCACTGCAGGGCAAACAGACCTCATCTAGGCTTGTGTCCAGTAGCTAATGTTCCTCTCTAGGGGCAACAGGGATCTCGGGGTTGCATTCCAGACTCACCCGGGGAGTCAGGCCTCATCTCCAGTGTTCAAAGAACTCCGCTCTCCTCTCGAGTCGTGACGGGTATCTCTTGGAGCCCACTAAGTGGCCTAAAGGGGGTCAAGGCTCCTGTGCCATTTGGAGAGAGGACTCGGGATTGCTCTCTAGGCCATGCAGGAAACGAAGGCCTTCATCTCGCGATTGCAGGGGAGTCACGGCGTTTTTCTCGAGCGGCATCACCAGTGTGGTGTTTCTGACGAGATACGACTGGGAGCTCAGGCAGCCTCTCGTGTGGCGCCAGGGAAGTCAGGTCTCCCATGCGAGTTGCGAGGGGGAGCATGTCATTGCTCTCGAGTCATGGTAGGGGAATCGGGACTCAAGACGCGTTGAAGAAGAACTCTCGAGTTTTACTCAGGTTACGGCAGGAAAACCTGGGTTCCCTCGACTTGTGCAGGTGACCTCAGGGAGGTTCTCAGGGTGCCTCTGAGAAGTCAGGGAAACTGTGGAGGTGGGAGGGGCCTCTCGGACTCCACTGGGTTTCGTGCAAAGGAAGAGGGCCTCATCTCCAGTTGAGGCAGGAACCTCAGGGTTCCTCTGATTTCAGACTCCGAAAGCAGGGTCCCTGCAGACTGGGGACAGGAGAGTCAGGCCTCGTCTTGGGTTGAGGCATGGAACTCCGCTAGCCTCTCGAGGTGTTCACGGGATGAGAGGCCACTTGTCGAGCTGTATTTGGATCCTGGGGGTTTTTCCAGACGATACACGGGCGAGTCACTGCCCATTCGTGTTGACATCATTCACAGGGTGGGGTTTGAAGAGGTGTCCGGGCATCGGGTTCTTAACAAGACGGGACCCGGAAATCGGGGTCCTTCGGCATGTGGAACCACCCACGAGGCCACGTCTGGAATTTCGTCGTGAGACCGGCCTCAACCTGAGGTGGGACCGGAAGGTCCGCAAACCCTTCCAGACAAAGCAGGGGAGTCGACCTTCTTGTCGAGATCAGGAGGGTAGAAAGGGCTCAGAAGAAGTGGTGCCGGAAAACCTCGGTGTTCCTCTCGAGGGAGACCGGTATGTCCCGGAACTTTGTGGGTCGCATCAAGGGTGCCACGTACCGTTTCGACCTCCAGTTCCTAACGTGGGACTTCTCCTGAGACGCTGTAGCGGGAAAGGGCTTCATCTTGCGATGACGGGGGAACCACGTGTTTTTTCTTGAGTTGCGGTGGGATTCTCCAGTTACGACGGGGAATTCAGGATGCCTCTTGTGTTGGCCCAGGGAAGTCCAATCTTCCATTCGAGTTGGGAAGCAAAGCTGGGGATTGCTCTCAAGTGACTGCAGGGCCAATAGACCTCATCTAGGCTTGTGTCCAGAAGCCAATGTTCCTCTCAGGGTCGACAGGGATCTTGGGGTTGCATTCCAGACGCACCCGGGGAGACAGGCATTCATCTCAAGTGGAAGCAATGAACCCCGCTCTGCTCTCGAGTCGCGACGGGTATCTCGTGGAGCTCACTGGGTGGACTAAAGGGAGTCAAGCCTCCTGAGGCATTTGGAGAGAGATCTCAAGATTGGTCTCTAGGCCATGCAGGAGACGAAGGCCCTCATCTCGCGATGACGGGGCAGTCTCGGGGTTTTTCTCGAGCGGCGGGCCCAGTGTGCGGTTTCTCACGAGGTACTACGGCGAGGTCAGTGAGCCTCTCTTTCGGGGCCAGGGAAGTTGGGTGTCCATGCTAGTGGCGAGGGGGAGCGCGTCATTGCTCTCGAGTCACGGTAGGGGGATCTGGCCTCGAGACGTGTT
>NW_011479869.1:2588-3770 GCF_000754665.1 Bison bison bison | reverse complement strand
TACGTCACGTGGGACTTCTCTTGAGACGCGGTAGCCGGAAGGGCTTCATCTTGCAATGACGGGGGAACCACGTGGTTTTTCTTGAGTTGCGGCGGGATTCTCGAGATACTACGGGGAATTCAGGAGGCCTCTTGTGTTGGCCCAGGGAAGTCCAATCTTCCATTCGAGTTTCGAGGGATAGCTGGGGATTGCTTTGGAGTGACTGCAGGGCAAATAGACCTCATCTAGGCTTGTGTCCAGAAGCCAATGTTCCTCTCCAGGGGCGACACAGATCTCGAGGTCGCATTCCAGACTCACCCAGGGAGTCAGGCCTCGTGGCGAGTGGAAGCAAAGAATTCCATTCTCCTCTGGAGTAGTGAGGGGTATTGGTTGGAGCCCACAAAGTGGCCTAAAGGGAGTCACACCTCCTGTGGAGTTTGGAGAGAGGAATCGGGATTGCGATCTAGGCCATGGGGGAAACGAAGGCCCTCATCTCGCGATTACTGGTGAGTCTCTCGGGTTTTCTCCAGCGGCGGCCCCACTGTGTGGTTTCTCACGAGGTAGGACAGTGAGGTCAGTGAGCCTCTCTTTCGGGGCCAGGGAAGTTGGGTGTCCATGCTAGTGGCGAGGGGGAGTGCGTCATTGCTCTTGAGTCATGGTAGGGGAATCTGGCCTCGAGACGTGTTGAAGAAGGTTTCTCGAGGTCTTTCTCGGGTTGAGGCAGGAAACCCTGGGTTCCCTCGACTTGTGCAGGTGACCTCAGGGGCTTCTCATGGTGGCTCTGAGAAGTCAGGGAAACTGGAAGTGAGAGGGGCCTCTCGGGACTCCACAGGGTTTGGTGCATTGGAAGAGGGCCTCATCTCCAGTTGAGGCTGGAACCTGAGGTACCCTCTCCATTTCAGACTCCGATCCCAGGGTCCTAGCAGAGTTGGGACAGGAGAGTCAGGCCTCTTCTTGGGTTGAGGCATGGAACTCCGCTAGCATGTTGAGGTGTTCACGGGTTGAGAGGCCACTTGTCGAGCTGTATTTGGAACCTGGGGTTTTTTCTGGACGATGCATGGGCGAGTCACTGCCCCTTCGTGTTGACTTCATTCACAGGGTGGAGTTCGAAGAGGTGTCCGGGCATCGGGTTCTTATCAAGAGGGGACCGGGAAATCGGGGTCCTTCGGAATGTGGAACCACCCACGAGGCCACGTCTGGAAT
>NW_011479869.1:0-2043 GCF_000754665.1 Bison bison bison | reverse complement strand
TTCTCGAGTTACGACGGCGAATTCATGATGCCTCTTGTGTTGGCCTAGGGAAGTCCAATGTTCCATTCCAGTTGGGATGGAAAGCCGGGGATTGCTCTCGAGTGACTGCAGGGCAAATAGACCTCATCTAGGCTTGTGTCCAGAAGCAAAAGTTCCTCTCCAGGGTCGACAGGGATCTCGGGGTTGCATTCCAGACGCACGCGGGGAAGCAGGCATTCATCTCGAGTGGAACCCCCGCTCTGCTCTCGAGTCGCGACGGGTATCTCTTGGAGCTCACTGAGTGGAGTAAAGGGAGTCAAGCCTCCTGAGGCGTTTGGAGAGAGGTCGCGTGATTGGTCTCTAGGCCATGAGGGAGACGAAGGCCCTCATCTCGCGATGACGGGGAAGTCTCGGGGTTTTTCTCGAGCGCAGGCCCCAGGGTGCGGTTTCTCTCGAGGTACAACGGCAAGGTCAGTGAGCCTCTCGTGGGGCGCCAGGGAATTCGGGTCTCCATGCTAGTGCCAAGGGGGAGCGGGTCATTGCTCTTGAGTCATGGTAGGGGGATCTGGCCTCGAGACGTGTTGAAGAAGGTTTCTCGAGGTCTTTCTCGGGTTGAGGCAGGAAACCCTGGGTTCCCTCGACTTGTGCAGGTGAAACTGGAGGTGGGAGGGGCCTCTAAGGACTCCACTGGGTTTGGGGCATTGGAAGAGGGCCTCATCTCCAGTTGAGGCAGAATCCTCAGGGTTCCTCTCCATTTGAGACTCCGATCCCAGGGTCCTTGCAGAGCTGGGACAGGAGAGTCAGGCCTCGTCTTGGGTTGAGGCATGGAACTCCGCTAGCATGTTGAGGTGTTCACGGGGTGAGAGGCCACTTGTCGAGCTGTATTTGGAACCTGAGGGTTTTTCTGGGTGATGCACAGGGGAGTCACTGCCCCTTCGTTTTGACTTCATTCACAGGGTGGAGTTCAAAGAGGGGTCCGGGCATCGGGTTCTTATCAAGAGGGAACTGGAAATCGGGGTCCTTCGGAATGTGGAACCACCCGGAAGGCCACGTCTGGAATTTTGTCGTGTGACCGGCCTCATCCTGAGGTGCGACCGGAAGGTCGGGAACCCCTTCCAGGCAAAGCAGGGGAGTCGACCCTCCTGTCGAGATCAGGAGGGTAGAAGGGGCTCAGAGGAAGTGGAGCCGGAAAACCTCGGTGTTCCTCTCGAGGGAGACCGGTATGTCGGGGAACTTTGTGGGTCGAATCAAGAGTGCCCAGTACCGTTTGGACCTCCATTTCAAACTTGGGACTTCTCCTGAGACGATGTAGCGGGAAATGGCTTCATCTTGAGATGACGGGGCAACCACGTGGTTTTTCTCGACTTGCGGCACGATTCTCGAGTTAAGACGGGGAATTCAGGATGCCTCTTGTGTTGGCCCAGGGAAGTCCAATGTTCCATTCGAGTTGCGAAGGAAAGCTGGGGATTGCTCTCGAGTGAGTGCAGGGCAAATAGACCTCTTCTAGGCTTGTGTCCAGAACCCAATGTTCCTCTCCAGGGTCGACAGGGATCTCGGGGTTGCATTCCAGACGCACCCTGGGAGACAGGCATTCATCTCGAGTGGAAGCAAAGAATGCCGCTCTGCTCTCGAGTCGCGACGGGTATCTCTTGGAGCTCACTGAGTGGACTAAAGGGAGTCAAGCCTCCTGAGGAGTTTGGAGGGAGATTCAGGATTGTGCTCCAAGCCATGGGGGAAACGAAGGCCCTCATCTCGGGATGACGGGGGAGTCTCAGGGTTTTTCTCGAGCGGCGGGCCCAGTGTGCGGTTTCTCACGAGGTACTACGGCGAGGTCAGTGAGCCTCTCTTTCGGGGCCAGGGAAGTTGGGTGTCCATGCTAGTGGCGAGGGGGAGCGCGTCATTGCTCTCGAGTCACGGTAGGGGAATCTGGCCTCGAGCCGTGTTGAGGAAGGTCTCTCGAGGTCTTTCTCGGGTTGAGGCAGGAAACCCTGGTTTCCCTCGACTTGTGCAGGTGACCTCAGGGGCTTCTCATGGTGGCTCTGAGAAGTCAGGGAAACTGGAAGT
>NW_011479868.1:9114-9386 GCF_000754665.1 Bison bison bison | reverse complement strand
AAAGAGATGGGAATCCCAGACCACCTGACCTGCCTCTTGAGAAACCTATATGCAGGTTAGGAAGCAACAGTTAGAACTGGACATGGAACAACAGCCTGGTTCGAAATAGGAAAAGGAGTACATCAAGGCTGTATATTGTCACCCTGCTTATTGAATTTATATGCAGAGTACATCATGAGAAACGGTGGGCTGGAAGAAATACAAGCTGGAATCAAGATTGCTGGGAGAAATATCAATAACCTCAGATATGCAGATGACACCACCCTTATGGC
>NW_011479868.1:4329-5022 GCF_000754665.1 Bison bison bison | reverse complement strand
TAAATGCCATTCTAAATAAGCCATCTAAGAATAATTTCTCTGCCTATAAAATAGGAATTTAGATAATCTGTAAGATCTCATCCCACTTGAAAATGCCATGCTTCTATGAATTGTACAGACTGTGCAGAGACTGAACAATATTCTTTTTTTCTTAATCTGCAGTGCCTGGCAGAGAACCTGGCACATAGTAGATGCTCAGTATATGGTTGCTGAAATGAACTTAACTCAGTGGGATGTCCACATCATCTGGTTTGGAGACATAAAGAGGACAGCGTGTGTGTCACCAACCCCCTTCCAGAATCCATGTCGGGTATCGCTAGTCAGTTATGTCACTCTTTCCTTCTGAGACCACAGGCAGGCTTAGAAGCTTCTGAACGTAGGACTTCATGTAGCCCGCTGATGAGATTGAAGACCTAAGATTAAAAGTCATTTGCCATCTAGATAGCTCAACCTACTTATTTTATGTGGAAGGAAACTGAGACCCAGAGAGGTCACAGTTAGCCAAAATGATATGGCTGACTAGTATCAAAGACAGTTACAGAATTCAAGTCTTCTCATTCCCAGTCAAGCATTCTTTCTATTTTAGATTCTTTACTTTCATTTTGATATGGCTGTGCATCTTTTTTTTTTTTTAATAAATTTACCCATTAGGGGAAGTGGATACCCCAGGAAGGGGGGGGAGGGGGGGAGGGA
>NW_011479868.1:0-282 GCF_000754665.1 Bison bison bison | reverse complement strand
GGCAAATACATTTTCACTTTATTTTTCTAATTTCATTCTATTGTCATGTATAAATAAGGGGCTTGTATTTATATTTTAAATATTTTATCAATAAAACATCTATT
Source organism: Bison bison bison (assembly GCF_000754665.1). Taxonomy (NCBI): domain Eukaryota; kingdom Metazoa; phylum Chordata; class Mammalia; order Artiodactyla; family Bovidae; genus Bison; species Bison bison. Next base: position 178 of record NW_011479868.1, on the reverse strand, counting down.
GCAATTGCTTAATCCCATTCTCCACCAAACAAAGGAATTGCTCTGCAGACAGAATCCCAATATACACCTGACTTTTAGGATATTCCTGCAGAACAGTGGTTCTCAAAGCTTGACCCTGGGGCAGCAGCATTGCACCACCTGGGAACTTGGCAGAAATGCAAATTCTTGGGTCCCACTC
>NW_011479867.1:11246-11643 GCF_000754665.1 Bison bison bison | reverse complement strand
CAGGAAAGGGAAATGACTCCTCTGACCCTCCTTAGCCACTTTCAAAGGTGCACAGAGTGTCCTTCACTGACATTCTGAGCCTTTACTGACAGGTAAGAGGTATGTGGCTGGGATTAAGGCTGATTTAAATTTGGTGGTGTGTGGCCATCAGAGCAATGGGACAGTAGACAAAAGAGGTACCGATGTGGTCTAGGCAATGGGGTATGGATACTTTAATGTTTACAGTTCATGATTTTTGTAGGGTGATTTTCTTGAAGAGATGTCTAGTCTTTCCCATTCTGTTGTTTTCCTCTCTTTCTTTGCACTGATAGCTGAGGAAGGCTTTCTTATGTCTCCTTGCTATTCTCTGGAACTCTGCATTCAGATGCTTATATCTTTCCTTTTCTCCTTTGCTTTT
>NW_011479867.1:5091-7914 GCF_000754665.1 Bison bison bison | reverse complement strand
CTGTGATTTATGGGGCTGCAAAGAGTCGGACACAACTGAGCGACTGAAATGAACTGAACTGAACTGATAATGAGTGACGTTGAGCATCTTTTCATGTGTTTGTTAGCCATCTGTATGTCTTCTTTGGAGAAATGTCTATTTAGTTCTTTGGCCCATTTTTTTATTGGGTCATTCATTTCTCTGGAATTGAGCAACAGATTTGCTTGTATATTTTTGGTATTAGTTGTTTGTCAATTGCTTCATTTGCTATTATTTTCTTCCATTCTGAAGGCTGTCTTCAGATGAAGCAACTTGACCTTCCCTACTCTAGGCTCCAAAGTCATCCTCCATATCAACCGACCAGTTGCATCTGCCACCTGCCCGATCTTGTCTGGATAAGACACACAAGTAAGAGGAAGAGAAGGGACAGTAGCTTCATGATGGGACAGGAGTTTTCGGAATTCCAAGTAGAACCTGTGTCTGGTGGCACACCTGAATCAGGGCAGGCAATCTGGGAGAGAGTTTGAAAACTTCAGCTGGAAAGAAAGTGTTTGTATTCCTACCACAGATGTTCAGCTGGGCCTGGGCCTAATTTGAGGATGTTTCATCTATGGACACATGGTCCAAGTGTTTGCCTGTTGTAAAGGAAGAGGTTTGCAGGAAGTCAGGGTTACCACATTGATTCTCACTTCTGCTTATGGATCTGAGGTTTGGTGCATTTTTTGGAGAAAAATCATGAAACACTGAATTCTGTTATAAAATTATTCATTTCTTTTTTTCAACTTTATTTCATGTCTCTGCATCTGTCCCTTTCTCTTTTCAGAATAAACACCTTCAATCCATGGGTCGCTAAGAGCTGGACACAACTGATTGACTGAACAACAACAACCCAACACACATACACCTTTTACAATTGAAAAATGAGAAGGAATTTTGGAAATTAAAATGATCTTTTTTCACTCTCAACATTTTTTTTTTTTTTTTGCTACCATTTACAGAGAGAATTGATCCAACCTAAGCAAACTATTGCACAGACCACAAGCAGGTGAGGCTTCATGGGCTAGAGTATTTCTTAATACAGGTAATTAATGAATGTATTCTTGAGTGCAAAGCACCAAAGGATACCAGATAAGGGGCTTCGCAGGTGACCCTAGTGACAAAGAGCCCATCTGCCAATGCAGGAGATGCAGTTTTGATCCATGGGTTGGGAAGAACCCCTGGAGAAGGGAATGGCAACCCATTCTGGTATGCTTGCCTGGAGAATCCCATGGACATAGGAGCCTGGTGGGCAACAGTCCATGGGGTCACAAACAGTGGGCCACAACTGAGTTACTAAACAACTGGACCTGCTTGGTTAATGAATTCTGAGGGGAACTGACGTTTCCCTTCAGGGCTGGGGCCCTTAATTGCCAGCACGAGATTCCTGAGAGTGCTTTGCTCAACAGAGGACCAGCAGCACCCATGGTAGTGGCTGCTCTTCGGGGGTGGGGGGGGTCTGATCAAAGGACCCGGTTCCTCCCGGGTTGGCGTCATTTAAGCAAGAATTAACTTTGACCCTTTGAAGATGCTAAGATCTGGAGGCACTGTCACCACAGCACAGCCTGGAGCATGCTGTCACCTGAGAAGGGCTGCAGGGAAAATACAGGACACCCAGTTTAGCTTGAATTGCAGGTGAGCAACACATAACCTTGTAGGATAGGTATGTCCTGAGTGATGCACAGATCACACTTGAGCTAAAGTATTTGTTGATTTTATGTAATTCAGTAGACACATTAGTTTTCTGGGATTTTTGAATATTTAATAAATCAAGGTCTTTGGAGTCAAACCCACTTGGGCTTGAGTTCAAGTGCTCCCTACATTCAATCTGCACTCCTTTGAACAAATTACTTCATTTCTTAATCCCATCTTGTAAAATGGCCTACCCCTATATATTGCTATGAGGGATATATTTGGGATAAGACATCAAGTTTCATTGTTTTAGTTAAGGAGGAAGTTCAGTTCAGTTCAGTTCAGGCGCTCAATTGTGTCTGACTCTTTGTGGCCCCATGAATCATAGCAGGCCAGCCCTCCTTGTCCATCACCAACTCCCAGAGTTCACTCAAACTCATGTCCATCGAGTCAGTGATGCCATCCAGCCATCTCATCCTCTCTCGTCCCCTTCTCCTCCTGCCCCCAATCTGTCCAAGCTCAAGGTCTTTTCCTCTTTTTTTAAATTTTATTTTATTTTTTAACTTTACAATATTGTATTGGTTTTGCCATATATCAAAATGAATCTGCCACAGGTATATATGTGTTCACCATCCTGAACCCTCCTCCATCTTCCCTCCCCATATCATCCCTCAGGGTCGTCCCAGTGCACCAGCCCCAAACATCCAGTTTCATGCATCGAACCTGGACTGGTGACTCGTTTCATATATAATATTATACATGTTTCAATGCCATTCTCCTAAATCATCCCACCCTCTCCCACGAAGTCCAAAAGACTGATCTATACATCGGTGTCTCTTTTGCTGTCATGTACACAGGGTTATTGTTACCATCTTTCTAAATTCCATATATATGTGTTAGTATACTGTATTTATGTTTTTCCTTCTGGCTTACTTCACTCTGTATAACAGGCTACAGTTTCATCCACCTCATTAGAACTGATTCAAATGTATTCTTTTTAATGGCTGAGTAATACTCCATTGTGTATATGTACCACAGCTTTCTTATCCATTCATCTGCTGATGGACATCTAGGTTGCTTCCGTGTACTGGCTATTATAAACAGTGCTGCGATGAACATTGGGGTACACGTGTCTCTTTCCCTTCTGGTTTCCTCAGTGTGCATGCCCAGCAGTGG
>NW_011479867.1:3482-3667 GCF_000754665.1 Bison bison bison | reverse complement strand
CGTGAGTCTGAGTTAACTCCGGGAGTTGGTGATGGACAGGGAGGCCTGGCATGCTGTGATTTATGGGGCTGCAAAGAGTCGGACACAACTGAGCGACTGAAATGAACTGAACTGAACTGATAATGAGTGACGTTGAGCATCTTTTCATGTGTTTGTTAGCCATCTGTATGTCTTCTTTGGAGAAA
>NW_011479867.1:1934-2551 GCF_000754665.1 Bison bison bison | reverse complement strand
TCTTGAAGTTTTATTGGTCTCCCGCGTAAACCAAGCTACTCAGCTTCTTTTCTCCACTGAATTTTCCTACTGAGCTATCCTCATTCTATTGTTCTCTATATCTCTAATTAGCATATAAATAGTCGCCTAGGCCGTCTCTCCTTCGAATACCCTGGATCAGCCGGGGCTGGTCCCCGGCAGGTGGCGCCCAATACAGGATTTTCGAAGGTAAGCTCCCAGCAATTGGGGTTACCAGCCCTATTGCCCCCCGTTCTCGGAACAACTGGGTTATCAGCCCTCTTGTTCCCCCACGGAGCAGTTTGGGTGACCAGCCCTACTGCTCCTCCCTTGGAACAGTTTGAGCCATCAGCCTACTGTTCCTCCCCCCGGAACAATCTGGGTCACCAGCCCTATTGTTCTTCCAGTGTTCGGGACGGCTAGGACCCCACTCAAGGGTGCCGCGGACCCCCCTGTAGGATAGACAGGGCGAGAGGAGTGGGAAGTGTTGAAAGTGTTAAAGAGTTAGACTTAGAGAGAGAAAACAGTTTCTGAAGTTAAAAGGCCAAAGAAAAGCCTGATCTTTTGATAGCTTAAAGCAAAATCTTTTACTATACTTAATTTTCTGACATGGGTAATAC
>NW_011479867.1:1379-1834 GCF_000754665.1 Bison bison bison | reverse complement strand
TGCAGCTATGCATACGATTGTTTACAGTCTCCTAGCCTCCAGAGGTACGGGAAGCTTAAGATATTCAAATACCTTAGAGCCTCTCAGAGAGTTAAAAACTGTCAGAATAAACTAGTAAAGGATTTCATTGATGAGTCAATGCTTGTTGCCAAGTTTTCACATCCCCTGAATTGTATCCTTGAATATGTATTAATTAATAGTGGGTATGTAGAAAAAATAAGTAGTGGCCTTGGTTTTAGTAACTTTAGACCCTTAAGGTAATAAATTCTTTCTTTGTTGTAAACCCATTACACATCCGCCCTATAGGAATGAAATTTTATCTTTGGAAGATGGTGCCAAACCTTGAAATAATTACTCTTAGAGAAAGTAAGTCTTTGTTGATAAGTCCTTGTCAAGAGTCATAAAATGTTAGTAGGCCTTCTGGCCAGAAGATGATGTAAATCACCTAAACCTTT
>NW_011479867.1:0-1279 GCF_000754665.1 Bison bison bison | reverse complement strand
AAATACATCAGGGACAGAGAATAGCCCAACTTTTACTTTTGCCTTATCATAATGCAATTGGGCAAACAGCCACCCAAAATGAAAGACAGGACAAAGGATTTGGGTCTAGTGACATGGTTTTTTGGGTAACAGAAATTACTAAAAAGCGTCCTATGAAATCTATTCTTGTCAGTGGCAAGTCTATTGAAGGGCTATTAGACACAGGAGCAGATGTTTCCTGTATTTCTGGGAAAAACTGGCCCAATTCCTGGCCCACACATACTACTGCAAATAACTTAGTGGGCATCAGGAGAGCTCCTACAGTAGCTCAAAGTGCAAAAATTTTAGACTGGCAATTTGAGGATACCCGTGGAACATTCCAACCGTATATGATTCCTTCGCTGCCCTTCTCGTTGTGGGGGAGAGATGTGCTGTCTCAAATGGGCATGTTACTTTTTAGCCCTGATGATAAAGTAACTTTGCAAATGCTTCAAATGGGCTATGATCCTTCAAAAGGGTTAGGTAAACAGCAGACAGGAATAACTGAGCCAATTTGCCCTGCTCCTCTAAAGTTCCGTGCTGGATTGGGGTATCCAAATTTTTGATGGAGGCCATTGTTTTTGCTGCCGACCCCATTACGTGGAAATCTCAGGACCCTGTGTGGGTAGAACAATGGCCTCTGACTAAAGAAAAACTACTGGCAGCCAAAGCTGCCAAAGTTAATTTCTGAACAACTAGCACTGGGACATATTGAGCCCTCCAATAGCCCCTGGAATACTCCTATTTTTGTTATTAAGAAAAAATCTGGCAAGTGGCGACTTTTACAAGATTTAAGAGCTATTAATGCCACTATGGAAGATATGGGAGCCTTACAACCTGGGCTTCCTTCCCCAGTAGCCATCCCAGAAGGATATAATATTATCGTAATTGATTTACAAGACTGTTTTTTCACTATCCCCTTAAATGTTGAGGATAAAAAGCGATTTGCCTTTAGTTTACCAGCAGAAAATTTTAAACAGCCTTATTTAAGGTTTCAATGGAAAGTGTTGCCCCAGGGAATGAAAAATAGCCCTACTTTATGTCAGAAATTTGTTAATGCAGCTGTAGAAGATATTAGGGCTAAATATGAACAACTGTATATGATTCACTATATGGATGATATTTTAATAGCTCACCCTGATAGAGCTCATTTACAAACTGTTCTCCAGGATTTGACTCAGGCTTTAACCGACAGAGGCTTAAAAATTGCCCCAGAGAAAATTCAAGTCAATCCGCCCATAACTTACTTAGGACGGGTTAT
>NW_011479866.1:13535-14482 GCF_000754665.1 Bison bison bison | reverse complement strand
CCTTTGCGTATGCTGAGCCTCCTTCCTCATGACCTTTGTCATGGGTGGAGCTCCTCACGCTGGCTCCCGGCAGTGATAGAATTCCAGTTGAGCTATTCCAGATCCTGAAAGGTGATGCTGTGTAAAGTGCTGCACTCAATATGCAGTATGCCGGCTCCCGGGAGGTACAGAGCTTGTCACAGAGTTATTCATGTGTAAAAAGGGGTGACTATATTTAACTGGCAGCAGGAATGTTCTGCTGATTCCCAACTGCTCCAGGATTCAGAAAAATTCCAGGAAAACCTCTACTTCTGTTTCACTGACTACACTAAAGCCTTTGACCATGTGGATCACACCAAACTGTGGACAATTCTTAAAGAAACAGGAATAGCACACCAGCTCACCTGCCTCATGAGAAACCTGTATGTAGGTCAAGAAGCAACAGTTAGAACCTGGCATGGAAGAACGGACCGGCTCAACATTGGGAAAGGTGTATGTCAAGGCTGTATATTGTCACTCTGCCTATTTAACTCATATGCAGAATACACCATGCAAACTGTCGGGCTGGATGAAGTGCAAGCTGGGCACAAGACTGCCAGGAGAGTTATCAATAACCTCCGATACACAGATGACACCACCCTTATGGCAGAAAGCAAAGAGGAACTAAAGAGCCTCTTGAAGAAGGTGAAAGAGGAGCGTGAAGAAGCCTGCATAAAATCAAAATTCAAATATTCAAAAAATCTCAGTATTCAAAAAAACTAATATCACGGGATCTGGTCCTATCACTTCATGGCAAATAGTTGGGGAAACTAAGGAAACAGTAACAGTCTTTATTTTCTAGGTCTCCAAAATCACTGCAGGCGATGACTGCAGCCATGAAATTGAAAGACACTTGCTCCTTGGAAGAAAAGCTATGACCAACCTAGACAGCACATTAAAAAGCAGAGACATTACTTTGCCAAAAAAGG
>NW_011479866.1:9625-10162 GCF_000754665.1 Bison bison bison | reverse complement strand
CAGTGCTGACCAGCCTCACTCCTCTGGTTTAGTCAAATGCACTAACAACATTATTAAGACTCAGTTGGCAAGATTTGTGGAGGCCCTCCAATTACCTTGTCCAAAAGCATTGCCTTTCGGTCCTTCTGAATCACAGATCCACTCTGTTTGGAACGCATAAACTCTCACCCTTTGAGACAGTCACAGGATGGTTACTTGTCTCCTGCCTCTTTTAACCCACCACTGAGAAGAGGAGAAGTTCTCTGATATTCCAACATACCTTGCAACAGGGAGGTTACATCTACTGGCAGAAACACTTCCAGAAGGAGTCACCTCTACCTTGCTGGGAAGGCCCCTATCAGGTACTGCTAGCCAGCCCTTGTGCAACCAAGCTCCAGGGAATAGACTCTTGGACTCACATGACACATTTAAAGAAAGCACCAATCCTGACAGGACCTGCACAGTACCTAGTGATCTGAGAGTTGAGGTTTTCTGAAGTGGAAGCAGACATGATATCTGACAAGACAGCCTTCCCAGGATATTCAGAGTACATCTCTT
>NW_011479866.1:8407-9511 GCF_000754665.1 Bison bison bison | reverse complement strand
GGGGGGTGTGGCATGGGCAGGGGGGGGGGTGTAAGGAAGGTGGTCGGGGGTTGGCAAAAAGCTGCTGAAACTGAAAAAAATCTAACTCTTGATCAATGATGCTTTCAGAGAAAGATTTTGGTCAAAGGGATGAAGGGTAAAAATTAATAAAAAGACACTTCCATTATGATAGAGTTGGGAGGCCAGAAGAGAGGGCTCTCAGACATGACACCAGAACCCAGCAGGAAGAAGAAATACTTCCTCTTCTTGAATGCTAATAGCTTAGCCAATGAGATACTGTCAGGACTCAGCAAATGAAGAGCCACCATACTTCAAAACCTCAGTCTTCCATGGACACTTTGCCTAGTGCAGCCTTCCTAACCTTCCCATTCTTTCAAAGAGTTATCTTCTCCCTGTTAGGGAAGCTTGTGTGTGGCTCACCATGGTTGTAGACCCCGAATTGCAATTCTCTGTTGATCTAGAGTAAACTCATTTATGGTGGAGAAACCCCTGGCAGTCTATTTGTTTTAGGTCAACATAATCTTAACACTAGTCTGGATAAACATGTACTACATTAGTGTCCTCTCAGCACTGGCATTCTAGGCCTGGCAGCCTTCAGAAGGGAAACAAAAACAAAACAAACAGACAAAACCCACAGCAGGTTTCTTTGATTAGGTTTTCAAATCAGCCGGCTGTCATCTTGCCTCAAGTGACACAAAATGCCTGACCCACACAATGAGCTCCCCGGGGGTCGGAAGAGGACCAGAGATTTGTGAGAGAATATTGAGCGAGTGCCCTTAGAAGGCTGCGAATCTCCCCAACCAAGGAAGAGGGCTGGAACGTGGGTCCCCTCAAGCAAGCAAGAGGGTGCTCAAGGCCCTTTCCTAGAGCTTCAAGTGTGCCACCTTCTCCACCATGAAGCAGGGGGTACTATGATGTGGTGGCAGGAGGCTGGGGTGGAGTGCATTTGCCCCACCCCCCCACCCACTCAAGCTACGTCAAAGACCCACCCCGCCCCCACCCCTCAAGAGCTCACCATCACCATGGCAGCCATTGTTTGGTCCGCGTCCCCGTGTCTCAGGGAGATGCCACAGGCCTCTCCAAGACTCTCGGACTAAATCCAGA
>NW_011479866.1:7666-7805 GCF_000754665.1 Bison bison bison | reverse complement strand
TCCTCTGGCCCCTCCTTCTTACTCTAAAGTGACTTCAATACACTTCCAAACTCTGCACTTTCACTCTAACATGGGATGCTATGCCCAGGAGAGGTCTTTCCAGGCATGGGGGTGTGGCAGTGGCAGGGGGGGGGGGGGG
>NW_011479866.1:3849-6921 GCF_000754665.1 Bison bison bison | reverse complement strand
GGACACCCTACACACACACTCACACACACACTCACACACATGCACACACGCACAGAAACACACACTTCTGAACCTATATCTTTAATAGTCTGACCAGGACCACACCTATTATTCTGCATCTCCAGGTGAATTTGTTGAAATAACCTTAAAAAACTGTGTTTTATTTTTAACCAAAAAAAAAAGAAAGAAAGAAAGAAAATGAAGATTATCTGAAACTAGAGATGATGTCACATTGCTCACCTGGCTTGTATTTTAACAATAAAACATTTCATGTTGCCTTTATCTCTTATCACTGTTGTCTGAAATTTTTTAAAGCCTACTAGCCCCAAATTCAGAGAAGGCAATGGCACCCCACTCCAGTACTTTTGCCTGGAAAATCCCGTGGATGGAGGAGCCTGGTAGGCTGCAGTCCATGGGGTCACTAGAGTCAGACACGACTGAGTGACTTCACTTTCACTTTTCTCTTTCATGCATTGGATAAGGAAATGGCAACCCACTCCAGTGTTCTTGCCTGGAGAATCCCAGGGACGTGGAAGCCTCGTGGGCTGCCGTCTATGGGGTCGCACAGAGTCGGACACGACTGAAGCGACTTAGCAGCAGCAGCAGCCCAAAATTGTATTGAGAGTCCTTACAATCTTTATTTATCTTTAGAACGAGTTTTAGCAAAGGTCATACATATTGATTTCTTCACAAGTCATGAATTTAAGACTAATTCTGGACTTAACAGATTGAACATCTCAGGTTGTTCTAAAGGGGAACAATGCATGAAGAAAGATGTATCCTGATCTCTTTCATTTCCATCCTCTTCCCCTGTCTTGGAATTAGAACAATAAGTCAGAAGAGTGGGGCCCAACTACCCACACTTATTCCTTTGCTAGTACTCTGTGTTTTGCAAGCAAAACATCATGACTAGTAAAACTGTGGCTCTCTGGAAGCAGAATTTGCCTCTTTCAAATTTTTTTTTTTTTTAAGGGACGTGATCTAATACCATTGAACTATAAAAATGAAAATTGGCATGAGGGACTGGGAGTGGTGGACAATGAGGAGATGCTCATCCAAGGGTACAAACTTTGAATTGTAAGATGAGTAAGTTACAAGGACCTAAGGTACAGCATGGAGACTATTGTTAACAGTACTGTCTTGTATACTTGAAAGATGCTATAAGAATAGGTCATTAGTGTTCTCACATAACAACAAGAAGAAAATGTTAATTATGTGAAGGAAGGATGTGTTCCTTAACCTTACTATGGCAAGGTTTTTCAATATGCACCTGTGTGAAAATTATCACATTGTACCTCTTAAACTTACACGATATCACCATAAATCTGTGGGGGTGAACCTGAGGGAAAAAAGAAAGGAAGCAAGTGTAATTTTTGTTGTGAGCAAGGAAGCATCACTGGAGCTGAAGAGAAACATGTAGTCCATAATCTTCATCTGTGCTTCCTGGTTGAGCTCTTCCAGGGGGCCTGTGGAAGATTCCTGGAAGGCTGAGCAGGAGGTGCAGTTCAGTCCACCTCATTCCCATCAAACAAAGAAGCTCTGATTGGGAGTGTCATTCCTATCCTAGTCTTTATTTGAACATGTGGTGGAGCTGATGAATGGGTGGCAGGAGTTGGGTTTGGAAGTGGGGGAAATGAGCCATAGATACTTGAAACCAACAAAGGTCTTTAAATCCTCATGTTACAGATTAAGGAAATTGGATTATAAGTAGCAAGATCCAAATACATTTCTCATTTACATGTGGAGGCATTTTACACCACATTAAAAGCTAGCCTAATGTATTTGGAGAGGAAGTATTCAATCATTCTTTATGGTTATATATCCAAATCCATTCACACAGAAACAGTAGAGGTACTTCATTCAGAGAATATTTGAGTGCCCTCCTGTGCCAGACACTCTGCCAAGCACTAGGAACTGCGTCATAATGAAGATGGCCCCTTATCTCAAGGAGCCCACAACCTAGTGCAGATGAGATAAAACTGACAGTGGCTACACCATGGAGCAAGTGCTCTGGGGGAGTTAGCACAGGATGTGAAAGGAAACACAAGTGAGGCATTTTGTGGCAGGGGTAGTTCCAGGCTGAAAAAACCACTATTTGGGCACTTGAATTTAAAATTATACCTAGCAACTACCACAAAACTCAGATTTGATAAAGCCATCTCGACACAGAGCTAGAGGTTGTTCATCCAGACTCCTAGCCCAGTGCACTTCCCAGTATACCAGCTGACTTCTTCAGAGACTAGCAGAATGAATCAAAAATCATTAAGCATAAGAATTTATACAGAAACACATCACCAAGTGAGAATAGAAGAGGACTCAAAGTGAGACTAAACTTGTTATAATTAGGAAAGAGTTCAGGTCCCTCCAGGAATCTTTTTTACATCAAATAACAGACCCAGATAGGGTGCAGGGAAATGTCTTCTATATATATACAAGGTTGGGTTCATAGGCTTCAACTTCTTCTATGAGGTATGAGCATCCGGAGACAGTAGATTGGTCAGCCTGGCCATGGAGGCTTCGCTTTGGCGGAATGGAGGGCATAAAGACAAGACTAAGGAATCGTGAATTTTCCCTGCTCACAAGGTGCCTGACAGGAATAATTAGCAGAAGTTGACCTGGTGATTGCTGACTGGGGGAGGCGGGTGGTTTAGAGTAGTGGAGAACTGAAGGATATAGAGCGTGGTCACAGAGGTATTGATACATATCTAGGGATGACTATAGCTGGCAGCAGGAATGTTCTGCTGTTTCCCAATTGGTCCAGGACTTACAAAAATTCCAGAAAAATATCTACTTCTGTTTCATTGATTACACAAAAGTCTTTGATTGTGTGGATCACAACAAGCTGTGGAAAATTCTTTTTTTTTTTTTTATTTTTAAAACGTTATAATATTGTATTAGTTTTGCCAAATACCGAAATGAATCTGCCACAGGTATACCTGTGTTCCCCATCCTGAACCCTCCTCCCTCCTCCCTCCCCATACCTTCCCTCTGGGTCGTCCCAGTGCACCGGCCCCAAGCATCCAGTATCGTGCATTGAACCTGGACTGGTGACTCGTTTCATACATGATATTA
>NW_011479866.1:0-305 GCF_000754665.1 Bison bison bison | reverse complement strand
GTATTAAAGTCTCCCACTATTATTGTGTTATTGTTAATTTCTCCTTTCATACATGTTAGCATTTGTCTTGCATATTGCGGCACTCCCGTGTTGGGTGCATATATATTTATAATTGTTAAATCTTCTTCTTGGAGTGATCCTTTGATCATTATGTAGTGACCACCTTTGTCTCTTTTCACAGCCTTTGTTTTAAAGTTTATTTTATCTGATATAAGTATTGCTACTTCTGCTTTCTTTTGGTCCCTATTTGCATGGAAAATCTTTTTCCAGCCCTTCACTTTCAGTCTGTATGTCTCCCCTGTTTT
>NW_011479865.1:21079-22346 GCF_000754665.1 Bison bison bison | reverse complement strand
ACTGGAAAAGGTCAGTTTTCATTCCAATCCCAAAGAAAGGCAATGCCAAAGAATGCTCAAACTCCTGCAGAATTGCACTCATCTCACACACTAGTAAAGTAATACTCAAAATTCTTTAAGCCAGGCTTCAACAGTACATGAACCATGAATTTCCAGATGGTCAAGCTGGTTTTAGAAAAGGCAGAGGACCCAGAGATCAAATTGCCAACATTCGCTGGATCATGGAAAAGGCAAGAGAGTTCCAGAAACACATCTATTTCTGCTGTATTGACTATGCCAAAGCCTTTGACTGTGTGAACCACAATAAACTGTGGAAATTCTGAAAGAGATGGGAATACTAGACTACCTGACCTGCCTTTTTAGAAATCTGTAAGCAGATTAGGAAGCAACAGTTAGAACTGAACATGGAACAACAGACTGGTTCCAAATAGGGAAAGTAATATGTTAAGGCTGTATATTGTCACCCTACTCTTTTAACTTATATTCAGAGTACACCATGAGAAATGCTGGGCTGGAAGAAGCACAAGCTGGAATCAAGATTTCCAGGAGAAATATCAATAACCTCAGATATTCAGATGACACCACCCTTATGGCAGAAAGTGAAGAAGAGCTGAAGAGCCTCTTGATGAAAGTGAAAGAGGAGAGTGAAAAAGTTGGCTTAAAGCTCAACACTCAGAAAACGAAGATCATGGCATCTGGTCCCATCACTTCATGGCAAATAGTTGGAGAAACAATGCAAACAGTGAGAGATTTAATTTTGGGGGGCTCCAAAATCACTGCAGATGGTGATTGCAGCCATGAAATTAAAATACGCTTGCTCCTTGGAAGAAAAGTTATGACCAACCTAGATAGCATATTAAAAAGCAGAGGCATTACTTTGCCAACAAAGGTCTGTCTAGTCAGAGCTATATTTTTTCCAGTAGCCATGTATGGATGTGAGAATTGGACTATAAAGAAAGCTGAGTGCTGAAGAATTGATGTTTATGAACTGTGGTGTTGGAGAAGACTCTTGAGAGTCCCTTGGACTGCAAGAAGATCCAATCAGTCCATCCTAAAGGAAGTCAGTCCTGAATATTCATTGTAAGGACTGATGCTAAAGCTGAAGCTCTAATATTTTGGCCACCTTTGCGGAGAACTGACTCATTGGAAAAGACCCTGATGCTGGGAAAGATTGAAGGCAGGAGGAGAAGGGGACGACAGAGGATGAGATGGTTGGATGGCATCACTGACTCATGGACATGAGTTTGAGTAAACTCCAGGAGTTGGT
>NW_011479865.1:15691-18204 GCF_000754665.1 Bison bison bison | reverse complement strand
GAATAGGGAAAAGGAGTCCAAAATGGCGGTGGCTAAAAGACAAGGAAGGGAAAAGCCCGCGAAAATAGAACAAAAGAAGGTCTGAAGACCGGAGTGAGGACCTCAGGTAAAACAAACAACACTCCTGCCTGGCCCAATTTACATAGGACAGGCCCTCTATTTTATTTACATATAAATAGAGGAGCCAAAGCTGGCTCTTTCGCTCTCTCTCCGTCCCACGCACTGGGACGCTCTTCTCCTTGTGTCTTTGGATTGACGTGCCCTCTGGCCTTGAAGATGGATTTTCCTGCTATCTTCTAAATAAAATAGAGCTGAAACACTGAGCTGTAACACTGATTTGTCTAAGAGCTATAATATGGTCCATTCGAGACCTGAGAGCTATAACATGGTCTATCCAAGACCTGAGAGCTGTGACACGCAGAGAGGGCTTTAATGTCCGTCACTCCAAATCTTTGTTGTGATGAGACAAAGAGCCGAGGAACATACACTCGCGTCACATCTATGGTGCCGTGACTCAGGTTTAACCTGGCTGAAACAATCTCCACGCAGAAGAGGCCAGGCACAGCAGGAGCCCAACTCAGCGAAGCTCCCGCACTAGAAGCAGAAGGCAAAGAAACCCAGCGCAGGGGAAGGCCCATCGTGCTGGAAACCAGGACAGCGAAAAACAAACTCAGCAGAAAGCTCACGTGGCCCAGTCTCAGATTCCAGAAGACCTCCGGTTAAGGTAAGGTCCTCGCTCCTATGGCTGGAGGGACATGCCTAACGAAATCTTAATTCCTTTACAATCTCTCATTTCTAGTTTCCTCGAACCTCCTGCGAAGAGGCGGGCGGCAGGGGGCACAACTGAGGGACTCTGGAAAGGCTACTCCTCAGCATGTCCCAAAGGCACTATCCGCTGAGCCCTACCCAGTAGCTGTTACACAAGCCGGTGAGGGTTCTTCTGTCCTTTCTCTTCTCTCTGCCAAGGATCAGACCAATGAAACTGCGTACCGGTCAGATATTTAGCAAAATTTCCAGCGGGCTATGAAGGGGATTCCTTGGCACGTTTTCCCCATTGCTTTTTCCTCCTGTCCTTCAGCTGTCTTTCTGGGTGGGGACGTAAGCCCGACCAAAACCCAGGATGCCCAGTAATAAAAATCAGGCTCTGAGGTCTCATTGCAAAAATTCATTGAGAGTAAGTGATAGATAAGAGGTTGACTTGTTAAGATTCAGAGAGAAGCGCCCACTCTACAGGGTACTGGCCATGGAATGAGGCCTGGCTAGGTTTTGCAAGCGGGGTGAATTCATATGCTAATGAGTGAGAGGATCATCCCAGCCATTGGGGAACCACGCAGTCCTCCATCTTTTGACAGTGTCTTGGAGCTGTCCTGCCACCTCTGGGTGTGTCTGTTGGCTTATAGATTGGGGATTAAGGTTTACTTGAATTTGACTTGTCATCTTGGACCCAATTGATTTTAATTTGTTTACTTTATACCCTTGTGCTATGTCATTCTTTCAAAGGTTGTGCTCTGCCCACTTCCCTCCTGTTTCATGCTCTTTTCCTGAGCCCCATCCAGACCCACAAGGTTGCCTGTATAATCTTCTGGAGAGACAACCAGAAAATAGCTGGCCTTGGGAGGGAAATACCCTATAATATCCAACCCCCTAAGCCTACCCAGTACTGGTCACACTAGAGACCTTGGGGATGCCCAACTCCAGCCAGGAGTCCAGGAGGTCATCATGCCTTGACCTGCCTAGGAATCTGGTCCTCGAAAGGTTGTCATGCCTCAACCTGCTCGGGGATCCACCAGCCCCAGGGGTCCCAGGAGGTCGTCATGCCTCAACCTGCCCGGGGATTCGATCTATAGGAGGCTGTCACGTCTCAGCCTGCCCGGGGATCTGCACCCTGACCCGGGGACACCTGGCTCAGGATGCAACAGTTCTGGGTAAGATAAGGTTCAGAAAGACTCACCCCTAAGGATGTCCACCTATAAAAACAAAAAAAGTCTATTATCTGTGAGACTGTGCCCAGTCTCAGCAATAACTCAGGAGCCCAGTAAGAACCCCATTGCCTTTCTGGAAAGGCTAAAAGAAGCACTCCAAAAGTTTACCAATCTGAACTTAGACTCTTACGAGAGACAGGTAATTTTAAAAGACAAATTCCTGTCCCAATGTGCATCAGATATTAGAATTAAGTTACAACAGCTACAACAACAGGACCCTGGTGCCTCTTTAGATGAGATGGTCCAGATAGCCACCAATACCTTTTATAACAGAGAACAGGAGAAGGAGGCCAAGGCCCAGGAGAGGGAGAGAAAGAGACAAGACATGCCCAGATACTGGCCGCCCTCCAAAAAAGCCCTATGGCAAACCCCGAGTCCTTGAAGTACAAGGCACGAGACAAATGCCTCATCTGTAGACAGGCAGGACATTGGGCCAAAGTGTGTCCAAACCGTGACAAGTCTCCTAGAATGGCTTGCCACAAATGCCATCAACTGGGACACTGGGCAGCACTCTGCCCTCGAGACCCAAGA
>NW_011479865.1:8333-13518 GCF_000754665.1 Bison bison bison | reverse complement strand
GCCATTTATGGATGTCTTCAAAGAATCCTCAGATATCAAGTAATATCCAGGCCTCACTATATCCCCTTGTGAGGTTCTTAACCCAGCCACCCTCCTCCCTACCTCTGAGGGCTCTCTCCCCTTTCAGTCTTGTCTAGAAACCTTGGACAAAACCCCGAGAGGGATTGTCAGAAGATCCTCTGACCAATCCTGAGGAAATCTGGCATACTGATGGAAGCAGCTTTGTCTTGGATGGAAAAAGAAGAGCCGGGTATGCAGTAGTCTCCAATTTTGAGACCATAGAGACTAAGCCTCTGCCACCAGGTACTTCAGCCCAATTAGCTGAGCTCATAGACCTGACTCGAGCTTTAGAGCTGGGAAAAGGAAAAAGAATAGCCATTTACACTGATTCCAAGTATGCCTTTCTGGTGCTATATACACATGCGGCTATTTGGAAAAAAAGGGGTCACTTGACCACCCGAGGGTCCCCAATCAAATATGGTGATCAGACTCTTTGACTCTTGGAGGCAGTCCATCTGCCCACTGAGGTTTCAGTCTTCCACTGTAAAAGACACCAAAAAGGGAACACGGAAGTGGTACGAGGGAACCAAGCAGCTGATCAGGCAGCTAGGAGAGCAGCATTATATAACCATGACCTAATAGGGATTGCCACCTTAGTTCCACAATTTGCCAGAAACTCTTTCATATACTGAAGGTGAGACTCTTAAAGCTAAGAGTGAGGGCTTTCAAGATCATATGGGGTGGTTCCAAAAGGAGGGACTCCTTTTTCTGCCTGGGAACCTCCAATGGAAGTTGGTTAACTCCTTATATGCCACTACTCATTTAGGAGAAAAGGTCCTCCAAAGATTACTAGAAAGGTCCTTCAGAGGAACAGGCTTCCAAACAACTATAAGACAGGTGGTCTCCTCTTGTCCCACTTGCCAATTAAACAACCCCCAAGGAGCTCGAAGACCCCAGCTGGCCCAGCCCGTCCAACAACGTGGGGCCTACCCAGGAGAGGACTGGCAGATGGACTTCACCCAGATGCCAGTTTCTCAAGGGTATAAATACCTATTAGTCATGATAGATACATTCACAGAATGATTGAAGGCTTTCCCACCCGGACTGCGAAGGCTGAGGAGGTGGTAAAAAAAACTGCTCCATGAAATCATTCCAAGATTTGGTCTGCCCAGGTCATTACAAAGTGACAACGGGACATCATTTACTTCTAAGGTCACCCAAGGGGTCTCAAAAGCATCGGGCATTACTTATTATCTCCATTGTTCCTGGAGGCCTCAATCTTCAGGAAAAGTAAAAAGAGCCAATCAATTCTTAAAATCAGCGATAAAAAAGATAACCCAGAAGACCTCCCTGGGATAGAAGGAGGCTTTACCAATAGCTCTCCTCTGCACCTGCATTGTCCCTAAGGAACAGGTTGGTCTTAGTGCTTATGAGATGCTATATGGGAGACCTTTTGTTTAAGTCAATGACCTCTTCCTAGATCCAGAGGTTCAGACCCTCCAGTCTTATACCATGGCCATTGGGCAATTCCAACAGGATATACGTTTGTGGGGTATGAACCAGGACCCAAAAGATTCTAAAAAGTTACCACTATATGCTCTAGGAACTCAAGTCCTAATTAAAGTCTGGAAAGATGGGTCCCCAAAGGCTCAACTCCAGCCCACATGGAAGGGCCCCTACCCTGTAATACTTTCCACCCCAACAGCAGTCAAGGTACAAAGACATGACTCCTGGATTCACTACTCATGAGTCAAGCTGTGGGAAAAAACAGAAGAGGACACTCAATATACCTGTGAGCCCCTGGGAGATCTCAGATACCTATTCAAGACTACAAATGAGTGCCATTCTAATGAACACCCCTAAAATCAGGTTTCTGGGGATAAAATTTCTCAGGATAACTCTAAAGAGCCAACACAGCTTGACAGAGACCATACTCCAAAACAGACAGGAGATAGATCTTCTTATTCCTGAACAAAGAGGGACTTGAGCCATCCTGGCCGTGTGAATTTAAAATTGACTAATGCCCCTATTAGTCCTTGTTATGCTATATTGATGATGCTTATGATTATTCCATATACTGTCAATTGTCTAACCTGTTTTGTCTCTGCCCAGGTCAACCAGCTACAACATGACGTGCCAGTTCAACAAAGATATAAAAATGTCACACACCCTTGGACACCGCTATAAGGACTCTGAGGCTTGAGACTAACAAGACGGGGAGGCTCAGTACCCCTCTCCGTCCCAGTTCAGCAGGAAGTAGCCAGAGAGACTTCGACGCCCCTATTCCCAAAGAACTGAGCCTCCCATCTCTTGAGGGGGGAATGTTAGGTAGGTAGAATAGGGAAAAGGAGTCCAAAATGGCGGTGGCTAAAAGACAAGGAAGGGAAAGCCCGCGAAAATAGAAGAAAAGGTCTGAGGACCAGAGTGAGGACCTCACGTAAAACAAACAACACTCCTGCCTGGCCCAATTTACATAGGACAGGCCCAGGGAGAGATAAACATATAGAGGAGCCAAAGCTAGCTCTCTCCCTCTCTCTCTCTCTCTCTCCCGCGCACTGGGGCACTCTTCTCCTTGTGTCTTTGGATAGACGTGCCCTCACGCCTTGAAGATGGATTTTCCTGCTATCTTCTAAATAAAATACAGCTGTAACATTGAGCTGTAACACTGATTTGTCTAAGAGCTATAATATGGTCCATTCGAGACCTGAGAGCTATAACACGGTCTATCCAAGACCTGAGAGCTGTGACACGCAGAGGGAGCTTTAATGTCCATCACTCCAAATCTTTGTTGTGAAGAGACAAAGAGCCGAAGAACATACACTCACGTGACAGTTCCTTGTAGGTGGCACTACTGCATACACGACTGCGCAACTTTCACTTTCTTCTGTAGGTAAAACTTTTTATTTTTTATTTGATTCTGTGGACTCAAAACTTGGATAGGAGGGGTCTTGTCTTTGGTTCCTAGTGGTAGCACTGCTGCATAAGTTTTTGGTTTCTCTTACCCGAGCTACCTCTGGTTACATTTGAGAATTGGCACTTTGCTCCCTCTAGTACCTCTGTCAAGGTGTCATCCAGTACTCCTGTTGTCACTGCTTGTGCCTCCGGGGTTGTTAGTGCCTTGCCCATCTGGTGTCACTGGCATTGCCACCTAGGGCACTGGAATGGCTGGCACATCCACTGCACCCAGGGCCTCCTGTGTTGCAGGCTCCAGCCACCACAGGAAAAGGGTGGAGGTGGCTGGAGAGCCAGGGTTGGGAGGGTCCCCATATTGCCTGGGGTTATTGGGTTCATAGGCATTGCTGCTGTGGGTGGAAGCTGCCTGGAGTTGGAGTGTCTCCACAGCTAGCAGGATGGGGTCCCAGGTCTCACTGTCTATGCCACTTGGTTGCCTGTGGCCATGGGGACTGCTGAGGCTCGGAGGCTGGAGTCGTGTGCTGTCTCCCCTGAAGATACTCTGTTTTCTGGGACTGTAGGTTCAGCTGCTCTCCCTGCAGGCTGGGAATTATAATCCCCACCCCTCCTCTGCTTCTGGTTGTGCCTTTTCTATATGTTCTAGTCCAAACACTTATATGAACAGATATGTGGAATTCTCTGGCATCTTGGGGTGTTGGGCAGAGGCAACTTTGTTAAGTTATGGATGTTTTACTGGTTTTAGATGGAAGGGGAGCGGCAAAGGGAGCCATACAGCCATGATGCTGACGTCACCTTGAGCCCATATATCTTGCTGAGGAGACTACCAGGAAGAATTGTGAAAGTTCCAAACAATTTCTTTAGTTGACTATTATAAAATACATAAGGAATGAGATGAGCTAAAAACCAAACCATTCTGCTTTCAAGCAGAATTTAGAGGAAAACTAAAGAAGCCAGGACAGTTCAGACTCAAAAGTTTAACTATATGTAAGTTGTAGATACTCTACATGGTAGAAGGTTATCAAAGTAAAAATGATGTTGAGGCAAAGATCAAATTCTAAGGTGCTGGGAGTAAAATGTGGCCTTTGGTTAGAGATCTCAAGGATGTGGCTATAAGATCCTTTGTTGGGACCTCAGTAAAATAAAGAGGAAACCTAGATTAGATTCTAAAAGACTTAAGGTCAGGTCTCCTAGATGCTCTAAGCTAGAAAAGAAAATCTCTAAGAATCTTAAGGACATGACTTATAGACTCTTTCAACCAGACAAAAATGTTCCTAGAAATCTTAACAATATTGCTCCAAAGTACCCTGACCCTCAGCCCAACTCAGTGAAAAGCTTGTATCAATTTGTCTAATTGGGTATATCTTAATAATAATTGTAAGGCCCTAAATTATTTTTAAAAAGAATTTTATTGGCGTTATCATTTTCAATTTCATCATATTGGGCTTTAGGGGCAAATTTAGAAAAATGCCCCCTCTTGAAAGGTAGGATTTATTTCCTCTCTCTATGAAGAAATATGAGGTTAGTCTGTAACTTCTTAAACTAAGAGAATATCATAGAAATGATGTTAATTCTGGTTATGGGTTTTTTCTTTCAATGACTAACAGCTTTTGCGTTAGTCTGCTGGCCCTCCAAGTCCCTGCATTTTCCCTGCTGAGGAAGTACAGGGTAGTCACAAGGAGAAAGTGGAGGAGGAGAGAAAAAAAAGGGAAAGATTTTATCAGTGCCCAGCCATTCTATGTCCAACTTTTACAAAGAGAAACTGGAGAGAGAAAAACAGGGAAAAATTTTATCAGGTCCTAGTTATTCCATGAACAACTGTTCAAGTTAACTTAACCAAGAGGACCCAGACTTTCTTTAGCAGAGTCAACTCTTGCTGTTTTCTGGCCCATGGAATAATGCAATTTAATGAAAAAAGTGGTTTTAAATCAGTAAAATTTTAAGTACTATTGTGTTATCAGTCAGTTCAGTTGCTAGGTCATGTCTGAATCTTTGCTATCCCATGGACTGCAACATGCCAGGCTTCCCTGTCCATCACCAACTCCCAGAGCCTACTCAAACTCATATCCATCGAGTCAGTGATGCCATCCAACCATCTCATTCTCTGTCTCTTTCCCAGCATCAAAGTCTTTTCCAACACGTTCTTCGCATCAAGTGGCCAAAGTATTGGAGTTTCAGCTTTAGCATTGGTCCTTACAATAAATATTCAATGAATATTCCTTTAGGATTGACTAGCTTGATCTTGCAGTCCAAGGGGCCCTCAAGAGTCTTCTCC
>NW_011479865.1:4366-6232 GCF_000754665.1 Bison bison bison | reverse complement strand
CACTCCTGATCAAGATACACATATGTCAAACATCGTTTTTGATTCTCTGCTTGCAAAAGAAAATTATATTAAAAAAATTCCCTTGGGGGCAAAATCTTTCCCTAACATTTAAAGAAAATAACAATGAGATTTTCTGTACCAAATATTTATTTCACTGCATCTTGAATATTTATCAATTACATATTTACTTTGGAGACTATCTAGAGATATGGCAATAAAAATGTAGGCAACAAAGAGTCTTCATAATCCACAAAGACAAGGTTCATGGTAAGATAGGAAACAGGTCTAAACAAGAAGACAGAGGATATGGGCAACTCCCCAGCCTGTCTCCTGGTTCATTCTCCTACCTGATTGAGTGTTCAAATTCATAGCTAAGAAGGCTTATCAGATTGACACTTCTGAAAAGTAAATAGTAGAAAAATTTTTGAAAAATAAAGAGTAGAAAAATATTTGATGTGATAGTTTATACTGGAATTACAGCATAAGCTCTTCATCTTCTGAAATCTCTTCTTTCTGAAGTTCTGCCTGTCTTTTATGATCCACAGATCTTGAGATATTCAAAGCCTGAGAGAGAGTGTCCCTGGGGTTTGGGAGGATTATTGAAAGAATAAACAAGTTACTTTTCTATACCTGCAATATAAGAGAATTCTCCTTGGGGAATTTCGATCTTGAGTTCCATTTTTTTCCTTATTTTCCTTCCTTACTCTGTTTCTTTCTTAGTTTCATAACCACAGACAGTACAGTTCTCAAGGGCCTCAGGATTTCTTTAATTACCTTTCATTTCCTGGGACAGAGATTTGGATACACTTTCTCATGTTGAGGACTTCCATGGAAAAATGGAAGGAAATCGGACAATGACAGTTAAGGAATGAGGGCCAGTCAGATCCCAATGATCCATACAGAAATTGATTATCATTAAAATATTATACTCATTTATTCCTGTGATTCTATGGAAAACAAAAAAGAGGACTAGGAAGAAGTAGTATTGCTTTTGTGCCTTCTAAATCTGAGTATTCATTGCTGGTAGTAACATTTAAATATTTTTTTTTCAATTTTGGTATCCCCAAAGCTCAAATTTATCTCTAGGAGACTGAGGCTGGTCTCTCCAATGTGTATCTTCACTTATTGCTGTACGCTTTAGGTAACAATATTCTCTCCGCTTCATCCAAGGAATACCTATATGCAATTGACATGGATCCAAGCATTGTAATTATTGTTGTATGCCATGTACTTTGTCCATCTATCACAGTTCATTTTTGTTGCATTGCAGCTCATTATATATTCATCACAATAATTGCTTGTTATAGTATGCCATGAATATAATACAAATAAATAATTATTGTGTGCTCACTGTTTAAGTTATTGTTCTGATTTCACATGTTTGTATTTCTGTCCTTTCTTGACACTCTCTACATCTTTAAAGGGATGCCAAAATTGCTGGAAGACTCTGTCTCTACTCACAAAGCAATTTCCTTCTTCAGATGCATAGCCAGCTTCATTTCTTCCACTCCCCCGTGACATGGGGACTTCAGGTAGGTGGCAAAGAGCGATCTATAGAAGAGGATGAGCATGGAGAGATGGGAGGTGCATGTGGCCAGGGCTTTCTTTTTCCCCTGTGCTGATGGCACCCAAGCTACAGCAAGGAATATATGGGCATAAGAGCTTATGATGCAGAAGAGAGGGCTGATTCCTCAGAGTCCTGTCAGAAAAATCATCAGGTCCTCACTGAGGTGGGCATCAGAGCAGGAAAGCCTTAAGAGAGGTTTAAAATTACACACAAAAAATGAGGCGTCTCTAGATTAGTATAGAATGATAGGTTAGCATCAAGGTTTGGGTCAAAGAGTTGGAATGGGCCATTCCCCCTGA
>NW_011479865.1:0-305 GCF_000754665.1 Bison bison bison | reverse complement strand
TGGCTTATGCAGCCCAAGAAAGAAATTGCTTTGTGTGTAGAGAGGAAGTTCTCCAGCATCTTTGGCAGAGTCACTGTGGAGAAACAGATATCTATACATGCCAGGTTTCCCAGGAAAAAATACATAGGAGAATGGAGTCTTGGATCAGAGGTGACAACCATCAGGATGGCTCCATTCGCAGGCACATTGACAATGTAAATTGCAAGGAAAACCACAAAGAGAACAGGCTGCAGTACTTGGATGTCTGTCACTGGCAGGAGGAGAAATTCAGTGACTGATGTTCGATTCAGCATCACTTGAAAGAA
>NW_011479864.1:13920-14546 GCF_000754665.1 Bison bison bison | reverse complement strand
AGGCAAATTTGCCCTTGGAGTACAAAATGAAGCAGGGCAAAGGTTAATAGAGTTTTGCCAAGAGAACACACTGGTCATAGCAAACACCCTCTTCCAACAACACAAGACTCTACACATGGATATCACCAGATGGTCCATACCGAAATTAGATTGATTATATCCTTTGCAACCAAAGACTAAGAAACTCTATACAGTCAGGAAAAAAAAAAAAAACTGGGAGCTGACTGTGGCTCAGATCATAAACTCCTTATTGCAAAATTCAGACTTAAATTAAAGAAAGTAGGGGAAACCACTAGGCCATTCAGATATGACCTAAATCAAACCCCTAATGATTATACAGGGGAAGTGACAAATAGATTCAAGGGATTAGATCTGATAGAGTGCCTGAAGAACTATGGATGGAGGTTTGTGACATTGTAGAGGAGGCAGTGATCAACACCATCCCCAAGAAAAAGAAAGCCAAAAAGGCAAAATGGTTGTCTGAGGAGGCCTTAGAAATAGTTGAGAAAGGAAGAGAAGCTAAACAAAAGGAAAGATATACCCATTTGAATGTTGAGTTCCAAAAAATAGCAAGGAGAGATAAGAAAGCCTTCCTCAGTGATCAGTGCAAAGAAATAGAGGAAAAC
>NW_011479864.1:8562-10648 GCF_000754665.1 Bison bison bison | reverse complement strand
CTCTACAGATAAGAGACTAGCAAAGTACCTGGGGATGTCTCCCTAGGAAAGCCCCATCAGGTCCTGCTCAGGTATAGCAGTACTGAGAGGCATCCCTGGGAAACTCCTGCATTACAAATCCCCATTTTGTGTAGCAATGCCATTTCCTCTTGATGGTCAGGATCTACCACCTCTACCAGTACTCTAACCCCTCTTTTTTCCTATTCATTCAGTGGCACCAAGGTAGCCAGATGGCAATCTCAACTACAAGTCTAGTGGAACCATTGTTGTATTCCCTCAGTGGAAGTGTTCATTCATTTGAACCAGGAGCGCCTAGTTCACAGGGACAGGAAGCAAGACTTATGCCAGTGGATTAGTAGGGGAGTAATGAGAGGATTCCAGTCATTTTCATTCCTTGATTCCCCAACCTGTGAATCCAGACTACAGGAGAAACTGCCTCACATTTTGGATGCTGATTTAGAACATATACCACATCACAAAGCACATTGTCCTACTCTACAAAGTGTTGTCATCTAGCTGGTTCTGAAACGGAGTCATCAAAAGGCCCTTTCACTTGCTATTAGACCAGCTATTTCAAAGTGATGGGAAATATGGTCAGACCACTGAGTTTCATGAGTATCAGCCCATCATCACATTTAGTTTGGTTTGAAATTAGTTTTTTGGTCAGAAGCAAAGAATCAGACATGATGGAACTGAACTGAACTGAACTGATGCTATGTAGGATATCACCATGGTACATATGGCAGTCTAAGTTCACAGATGATAGTTTTGGTAAAAGCACTGTGGACAAGGAAGACAAAGCCACATTTAGAGTCAATGTCTATTCCTGTGAGGACAAAGCAATACCCTTTCTATAGTGTATGTGGTCCAATGTAAACAAAGTAAACCCAAATAACTTGTTAGTTAACCTGAGGTGAAACGCCTTATTTGAATCTCAGTGTTGGTATCTGCTGTACTTGTGGTCACATTGAACTTGAATAGAGGTCCGTGTTTCTGAGCCCATGCATAAACTTTATATTATTTGATATAGCCACTTTCTTCATGATCTCATCTGGCAAGGACAGGAATATATGGGAAAAGTGACTGATTGACATCCACAGTTTGCATCATCTTATCCTCCTAATTATTAAATTTACATTCTGCTAATATTGCTTTTTGGTAAGGATTCATATTGGACAGAAATATCTTCATGCTCCATGATCATTTGCAGAGAGTTACATACATACCCCTTCTTCAGATTTCCTTATTACCTGTTTTGCATCCACGTCCTTACCATGTTCCCAAACATTCAGGCAAAACATTAACCATTGTCCATTAACTAGGGTAAATGCATATTTCTTTTCACGTTTCATTTCAGGGAAAGTAAGCAATTGGATACAGTGCTTGAAGTCTTGGCTACTGAGATTTCCCTTCATCACTATCCTTTTAGCAGCAACTTCTTTTCTGATCTTGAACTCTAGAACAAGCTGATGCTTGACCATGGGTCACCAAACACTCATGTAATCAAAAATAACTCTGATGAATTGAGTGTTGCTTAACCCATTAAACCATAAAGTTGGAGGTGAACATTTCATCAACAAATGATAGTGGTATAGCGGGGAAGTGGAAGATTTGCCTTGAGCAAGTCCTGAAGGGGCAAGCAATTTACACAAATGTGGTAAAAATGGGAAGCATATCCCCAGTTTCTGACACAGAACTACTAAAACCCTAGGAATTTTCTGAGTTGTAGGGGTGATATAAACTTCTTTTATTACTCATAGCAAGCCCCTTGAAACCATACCTGGGTTTATGCTAATGAGATTACTCTTGCCTAGACCCTAGATAGCTTCAAGATTGGGGCTGGTCACCAGAAAGACCAAGCCATTATTAGAGGTTTGGAACTTTCAGTCTCATGTACTAATTTCTAGGGATGGGAGAGGGGTTGGAGATTGATTTTAATCACCAATGGCCAATGACTTTATCAATGGTGTCCACATAATTAAATCTCCAAGTGTGCATGCATGCAAAGTCACCTCAGTCATGTCCGACTCTTTGCGACCCTATGGACAGTAACCTGCCAGGCTCCTCTGTCCATGGGATTCTCCAG
>NW_011479864.1:4471-5918 GCF_000754665.1 Bison bison bison | reverse complement strand
CTTAATGGTGGTGGCTTTAGGCTCCAAATCAGAGGGTATTATCTACTTTTCCCTCACCTTGGTGCCTGTAATTGTGTGGAGAACAGTCTTCTATGAAATGATACTTAGAAAGTCAAAGGGTTTAATTTTTCACCTCTCTACTAAATTTTAACCTTTGCATAGGAATTCTGATCCCCCTGGTAACAGAGGGCCGTTGACTTAACCTGAGTGTTATTTGTATTTGAAGGCTGAGAGGTCAGATTCTGGTTCAAGATAGCTATATAGGAAGATTCTGAACTTATCCTCCCACATGGACGCAATGAGTCTGTAGCTACATATGGAACAATTTCCTCTGGGGAAAAAACCTAAAGACTGGCTGAGTAATGACTATACATCAAGCAAGCAAGCAAGAAACCACATAAAAGTGGGTAGAAGAGACTGGGATATAATCTTGCTATAAAAGCCACCCCTCACATGTGTGCTAACATGGTGACCCATAACTGGCATGGAACTCAAAATCTGGAGCTTCTCCCTGAGTAGCAAAGGATTTGAGCACCACATTGGGCACCCAAACTTTTAAGACCTGTACCTAAGAGGTGAACCCCCAAACATTTAGCTTTAAAAATCAACAGAGATGTGATGGACCTAGAGACTCATATCCATGAGACCTACAAGACTGTAGCAATGTGAGAAATGGATCTAAAAGGGCTTAAGTGCTTGTGCTCACTACCCTAGGGCTTAGATCAGAGGTAGGCAGTTGCATTCAGAGGCTAAGTGAAAGAGATTTGTGTGTACTAAAGTATTGGCCTGAGGGTCAGGTATCTTATTTAACTCACATATCTAAGAATCTGCTGGAATACTCTCTGGAAACAAGGACTGTAGGGAGCCATCTTTGTACTCTCCCTCTGCCTTACTGAGAAGCCTGATAGGCTACAATTCACAGGGTCACAAAGAGTTGGACACGACTGAGTGACTAATACTTTCTCTTTCTGCCTTACCCTAGACAGCAGGTACCATCTTTTAACTTTTTTTTCTATTTCTGGTGGAAACCATCTTTATGCTTCCTCTCTGCCTCATTACAACTGGTGGGAAACAGTTTCACACTCTCCCTCTGCCATGTTCCAGAGCACCAGTAACTCAAGGATGGAGTTTTACACAAATTTGCTGTCCTGATTTTTGTGGCTAGAGTATGCCCCTTTATTTCCTTGTTCTTGAGGCCAAGAGAAATTGTGTTCATGGGTACCATGGAACTGTATCAACCAGAGACAGTATTTAGTTTTTAGCAGTCTACCACCAAAAAGGCATTGCACAGACAGTAGCTGAAACATACCCTGGTATTTGAAAGAGGCTTATTTACTTATCCAGGAACTTTGGTCTCAGGGGAAAACTTTTGGTTTGACACACATTTAGTGCCCTTAGAAGTAATTTCAGGGAACAGAGGCCAGTGGAAACAATCTTTGCACTCTCT
>NW_011479864.1:0-306 GCF_000754665.1 Bison bison bison | reverse complement strand
ACATGAAAAAGTGCTCAGCATCACTAATCACCAGAGAAATACAAATCAAAATCATAATGAGATGCCACCTCACACTTGGTAGAACGACTATTATCAAAAAAGAAACAACATGTTGGTGAGTACATAGATAAAAGGGAAAGCTTGTGACTTGTTGCTGGGAATAAAATTGGTGTAGCCACTATGTAAAATAGTATAACATTTCCTCAAAATTAAAAATGAAACTACCATGTGATCTAGCAATTCCACTTCTGGGTATTTATTTGAAGAAAACAAAAACACTAATTCAAAAAGACACATGTACCCATG
>NW_011479863.1:13471-14395 GCF_000754665.1 Bison bison bison | reverse complement strand
AGTTGGTCATGCGATCCAACCATCTCATCCTCTGTCACCCTTTTCTCCTGCCCTCAATCTTTCATAGCATCAGGGTCTTTTTCAGTGAGTTGGCTCTTTGCATTAGGTGGCCAAAGTATTGGAGCTTCAGCATCAAAGTACTGGTGCTTTAACTTCAATATCAGTCCTTCCAATGAATATTCAGGCTTGATTTCCTTTAAGATTGATTATTCTTAGAGAATAGGCTCTAGCTTTCTGGTTCAACATCTGAGCAGATGAATTTACAGTTTCTTTATAAGCAGATTTCTGTTTGCCCTGTCACAGCCTAACTCACTTCCAGATGGCTGACTAGAAAGTTTCAACTCCAAATTCGTAAGACAAAACCTCCTCATCCAGTAACACATTTGGCTCATAAATCCAATAAACTAAAAATTTTTTTCTCCTTGACTGAACAACCCAAAGGAACATTTTGTTTACCCAGGGCCAACCACTTTTCTGAGTGAACCATGTTTAAGTGAGGAAATACCTGCTTGGAATAACTTTTTCTCATCCTGTGCCCATTTTACCTCCTTTCAAGTCAATGTGCACACAGATAAGTTGATTTTTCAAACATTCATTTTCTAATTTTATACAATTTTGCAAACTTTAACATTTTTATTTTGATGTAATTATAGGTTTTTCCTGTGGTCATGTATGGATGTGAGAGTTGGACTGTGAAGAAGGCTGAGCGCCGAAGAATTGATGCTTTTAAGCTGTGGTGTTGGAGAAGATTCTTGAGAGTCCCTTGGACTGCAAGGAGATGCAACCAGTCCATTCTGAAGGAGATCAGCCCTGGGATTTCTTTGGAAGGAATGATGCTAAAGCTGAAACTCCAGTACTTTGGCCACCTCATGCGAAGAGTTGACTCATTGGAAAAGACTCTGATGCTGGGAGGGATTGGGGGCA
>NW_011479863.1:9846-10617 GCF_000754665.1 Bison bison bison | reverse complement strand
AACAAGTTCACTGTGGAGAAGTCTTCTTCCCCTCATTAATTTTTTTTGATCATTTGCTGATGACATGGTAATGTAGAAACTTGGGAGTTATGGAAAAGAATGAAGAAACAGAAAAACATCCTCACGCATGATCCCCCTCATCCAGAAATAACCAATATTAACATAGTAGTGTATTTCTTTTCCAGAGTTTATTGCAGCAATTTTTCTTGACATGGTTGAAATCCTATCACTTCAAAATCATAGCTACTATTTTATCACTTGTTTCCTCCTTAAACAGCATGGTCATGGCTTTAAGAATTGTTGTTACCATGATTTTTTAAGTGCAGGAATCATCTTCTGTCTTACGTTTACATTGCTGTTTGTATAACTTGTAAGACACATAATTAAAGGCCAGGCCCTGCTAATGCCAGGCCCTTCCATGAAATTTAATGCTGCAAGATAAAGTAATAATAGCTGATGTCGTTTGGCGGCTTATTATTTGCAAAGTACTCTTCTAAAGGCTTCACATGTATTAACTCATTTAATCCTCATGCAGTTCTACAAGGCAGGGGTTATTATTATTGCCAGGTGATAGAAGCAGAACCTGGGAACCAGAAGACAGGAGTGAGTTGCTCAGAGGAACACAGGGGGTGAGTGTCAAAGCTGGGGTTTGAACCCAGGCATTGTGACTCTAGAGTCTGCACTCTCAGCGCTTGTAACCCAGCCAGTCCAGGAGCTCCCTGCAATCATGAAGGCAATTTACAATCTAATATGCAACATGCAGTAACATTT
>NW_011479863.1:8649-9746 GCF_000754665.1 Bison bison bison | reverse complement strand
AGAGGTGGCAACAGTAGAATAAAGCAAGGACAACCACAAGGCTAATTGTGTTTCTCAGATTCCCTCCACCACACTGTATCAGATTCTTGTCAGTTGGCTGCTGTTGTACTTGAAGTTTCCCAAGATTAACATGACCCAGCAAATACATTAGGCAAACTCAGCCTTTATTCACAGTTACAGGCTTTTGCCTCAAATTCATTTTGATTCTCTTACCCAGGTGAGCTGAGCTGGACAGCAAATAAACCTCAGAGCCCTCTTACCCTCTTTTACAGTTTCAAACTTGAACCAGACCAAGAACTGGGCAACCAGTCTCTCAGTTCCTTTTCCTTGCTCCTCCCCTTGCTCTGTTTAGCTTTCCTGCACTGAATTTTCTACTAATGTAGGAGACAGTGGGTGGGAAAACTTACCTGGGAGAAAGCATGGAGCCCTTTGGTCTTGCCCTTCCAAAGCCCTGCTCCACTGGCATTCCTTCATTCCCTATATTCTGATCTTGATGTATATCAGAGAGCCACCCCTGAGATTACAGTGAGAGGTAATAAGACTATGTGGCCACTTGTCCAACACCCATACATCCAGTCCCTTTTCTGGTTAAGGCCATGGGTTTTACAGCAAGGCACATGACCAGCTGAGGGTACTACTGTCCTCTTCAAGGGGGATCAGAGTGTAGCTGGACCTCAAGACAGGAAGATGCATGGGCATCAGAAAGCTTCCAAACCCCTGCTAAGAGCACTGGGGACACATAAAAGGGGCACTTGATCCCACCTCCCGAGTCTTCCTTGAATACCTACCCCTTCAGTGTTGTCGGGGGAATGATCAGGATATCATTTTAACTAAATTGATCCCCAAAGCCAGGCTATACAGAAGGCTAAAACAAGTTTACTTTTTAATCTCACCCTGTACCAAGCTACATTGTCCAGCTAAGCTTCTGGATAAGTTCTCAACAAATGTGACAGATGGCAGCAATAATATAGCCAGAGAAGCACAGCGCCTGCCAATTTAGGCAATGGCTGATTACAGCAGAAGAGTAAGCACCCCTCCCTTGTTCCCACAGGTTGTTGGAGAAATACAGAAGTTCCCCCCCCCCACCCACCCCCCCC
>NW_011479863.1:7867-8549 GCF_000754665.1 Bison bison bison | reverse complement strand
ATTTTGATATTGAGGACCACTGTGAACCTCTTGGAAGCTAAGGCCTATACAAACTCTGGGTACCGTAGGATTGTTATTTAAGGGAGGGCCCAGGAAAGAGCTACTGTGTTTCTCAGGGCTCCCCCGCCCCCACCCCAGGGAGCCCATTTATTTCACTAGTAGGAAATGAATAATGTTCAGCAGTTTCCTTACCTAGTTGTGGAATTAAAGTGTAGTCCCTTGTGCACCTGACCCACTTGATGTACCAAGAAATGATCCCTCTCCCCAAAAGCGGCTGACTGAATTTTAGAACACTGTATATCCTGCATGAATACTTCTTATTGCAAAACTTCACTGAGCCCTTGAAGCAACAGAGTAAGCAGCTTTGGCTCAGGTGAAAAGAAAGCCTCAAATGAAACAATGAAAATGCATCAGTGAGCTGAGGGGAAGGCCCAGTGGAGCCCTGTGTTCTGAAATGGGAGCAGGGAATGTGTTCCAGGGGAGAAAGGCCAGGCATAGGTGAAAATTTGCAAAAAGTCTGCAGGTAAGGATATTCATGGCATATTTGGGGGACACTCATGTGACCAGCATGGTTGAAATAGATGGTTCCTATGGGGAGCAGCAGTAGACAGGGCTAGAAACGTTAAATACTCTTAGGGAAGACAGG
The DNA here is from genome assembly GCF_000754665.1 of Bison bison bison. Classification (NCBI taxonomy): domain Eukaryota; kingdom Metazoa; phylum Chordata; class Mammalia; order Artiodactyla; family Bovidae; genus Bison; species Bison bison. The sequence continues at coordinate 7,903 of NW_011479863.1, read as the reverse complement.
CAGGCAGAAGGATTTAGATTTGAAATAGACAGAAAT
>NW_011479863.1:4678-5811 GCF_000754665.1 Bison bison bison | reverse complement strand
TTTTTCTCTTGAATGTGTTTCTATCTAGAACGAGCATTGTGGCAGTATCCGTGTGACTGTAATATCCCTGATGGGGCTGGGGAAGGGCTTACTGAACCTTCTCTCGGGTGCCACAAAAAGCCTAGAACTCTTCTTGTACAATATTCTCAGCCAGTCCTCACTGAAGTTCTCCCAATGTAAGATTGTGGAAAGAGGAATCACACAAGAAAAACTACGTACACTGATTATCTAGCATGGTTTCCACTTTTTAAACATCTTTCCTGATGCAATGGTTGCATGTTTCACTGGTCGATACATAGGGTAAAGTAGTCACCGTGCTAAAGCTAGCCTACCTCATGACAAAGGCAGAGGTTATCACTAGATAAAAGCCAGAGGGCTGGCTGCCAAGAGGCCACAATAGGTAAAATTTACCTTGTTCAACACGGTAGAGTCCAAGGTTGGGTCCCCCTACTGAGAGAGGGTCTGTAGTCCAGGGGCAGATGTACATTAACCAAGCACACAGAGTCAGGTCTCTGTTTTCTCTATCCACAGCTGCATCCATGTTCCTAACCATATGTGTATCTATGTGAAATACTCTGTCCCCTGGACACCACTTGGAGGATGGCTGCCTGCTTTGGGCTCAGTAGATTTCCCTCCAGTCTGTTGACCCTTTTGCTCGTATAGATTTATTCATTCATTCAACAAGTATTTACTGAAACTGCCATGTGCCCAGCATGAGGCTGGGTCCAGGGACATATATACTTGAGTTTCAGGTTACTTATTTACAGTCATTTTCCATTTTGGTCTCTTGGAGGTGACTGCCTAGATTGGAGTTCTGCATGTTTCCAACCTCAAGTCACACACATACAGACATTTTATTGGTTGACTCTCAGAGATAGATAATGGCATTCCTTCTATGAAGATTCTGTTAGCTTAATTATCAGAAGCCCACCTATTTATTTACTCTTTCTCCAGGTTATTGGGGCGTCCCTGATAGCTCAGTTGGTAAAGAATCCACCTGCAATGCAGGAGACCCCAGTTTGATTCCTGGGTTGGGAAGATCTATTGGAGAAGGGATAGGCTACCCACTCCAATACACTTGGATTTCCCTTGTGGCTCAACTGGTAAAGAATCTGCCTGCAATGTGGGAGACC
>NW_011479863.1:2906-4578 GCF_000754665.1 Bison bison bison | reverse complement strand
ACCATCTTTCTTTCCTTTCCTATTCCTCCTTTTACGGCTGTTCTTCTTCCCTATGCGTCCCCTGATGTTAGCCCTCTGCCATATAGCTTGATCGGGAGCTGCCTGTGGTTGTGGGGCCTCAGCTTCCATATCCTGACACAGACTGAGGTTGGACATTTTTTCCACCTCATCACCCTCTCTTGGACCCATGCTTTCCTGCCCCACATTTTCCCCACTACTTGCATCAAGATTAGCATCTTCGAGTACGGTTTGAATGGCAGGCGGGGCTCCTGTGTGCGCGGCAGCTGAATCTGCGGCGTTTGCCTGGGTCGTCAGAGCCTCCATGTGAGCTAAGATGTCTTTTTCCACGTTTCTTTCCCCCTCCAGCTTTGCCTTGCTTTTGTTTCTGGATCAATGAAAATGTTGATCTGGAACAGAGAGAAAAGAAGTCATCCAAGAGGGAAATGAGAGTTACAATCAAGGCTAGCAAAATGGCCCTTCTGGAAGGAGAGTATCAAGCATCAGGTCTGGGGGACTTAAATCAACCATACCTGAAACCATTTAGAAGCAGAGCTGGTTATGGAGGTGGTGAACAAAATAAGGATGTCAGACACCTCGTTGGCAGCTAGCTCACTGATCGGTGCTATTCCACTACAACCTCCTACAAAGGGCTCACTCCTGCTATCTATCGGCGACCTGGACACCCTCAAAATCCTGATGGCTGGTATTTTCAACCTTCATCAGTCATCACTGTCTTCTTTGAAAGTAGAGGAAAACACTGGAAAGACATAAACAACAACATAAAAATATTTCCATTTGCATCTAAGGGGAATAGAGACATTGGTTAATGGTCAGGTATAGATCTTAGCATTGTTACCTTTTGATGCTTCAGATAGTCTTAGGAGACCAAAATTGTAGCAGAGAAAGCTGGAGTTGAGCCTATAAAGTCAGAGAAAGAAAGCATTATCAAAATGAGCCTGACTAGATGCCCCTGGGTATGACTTTGAGCAGACTCTTACCTGGCTGTCCCAGAAATGATCTGTTGCAGTTTCCCACACAGAAGAATTGGTGTACGCACCAAGGACCCAGGGCGTCTACATAATCCAGTGATGCTCGTTTGATAAAGAAGAGATTCTGGTTTGATATAAAACAACAAAATTCTGTAAAGAAAATATCCTTAAGTTAAAAAAATACATTTTTTTAAAAAAGAAGAGACTCTGTTCAGTTCAGTATGATACTAGCCTTTAGTTCTCCCTCACGGGTTTCGAATTCTTCGCCAAGTTGAAAATCCAGGTCTGGGTCTTGCGCTAGCCCATATAATCCATTCATCACGTATTATAGGTGAGCATAGCTGTAGAGCCAGTTGCTAGTTCTCAAAGAAGTCCTGCTGCAAATTCCAGTCCCTTTTCAACCCTTCTATTGTACTATATATATGTACAAGATAATCTTGGAATGGGCTCACTAGTTACATAATATCCTTTCTATCTGAGCAAATACTTTTAGTTGAACTTTTGATCAAAAAGGAGAAAAGAAGAATAAATCAAGTAGGAATCAAACTCCCTTTCTCTAGTTATGACTGACACAGAGAACTCAGTGAGGCCCCTTTGTTTTACTTTGATAAGAAAGTGTTACCACACAACGGAGGAAAGCAAAGCCTGGCATTGACCTACTGGGCTTAGAAATGGAAAACTTG
>NW_011479863.1:0-306 GCF_000754665.1 Bison bison bison | reverse complement strand
GTCCATCAGGTTTCTCCACTCTAACATTAATATTATCCCTTAGTAACTAACAAGTCATTTATAGGGAGCTATCAATTGGTTTTCCCAGGATCAAATGAAATAATATATATCAAGTATTGGGCACAATGTCTGGCATATTGTAAATGGACAAAACATGTTAGGCATCATCTTTGTTATTATTCATAGTGTTACCATAGTTACTGTGAATTAAAAATAGTTTAACACCTGGACCTAGTATTCTACATCTCATGTGATACAAAAGGAGAAGTTGGGAATGTAGAACAGTATAAGTTAAGAAACTATAGA
>NW_011479862.1:13568-14725 GCF_000754665.1 Bison bison bison | reverse complement strand
TTGCTATATAGTAGAAATAAACACAACCTTGTAAATAAATTTTTTAAAAGTAATTTTAATAATTCAGGGAAACACTCAGACAACAGAAATTATTGAATAATTATATTTACTGTCCAAATTCCCCCAATAAAAGTCAATCCTCTATTAATTTTAAGAAGGAAAATGAAAAGAAAATATATGGTAGTCCACCTTCTGTAATAAAAATGTGAAATGACAAAAAAATTGTTTCTATTTTATTATGTGAATTTCATCTCAATAAATCATTAAAAGATACACACAATATATGCTTGCTATAGAAAAAGTTGAAAAAAGAAAATCATGTAAAGAAGAAAATAAATGCCATTTGTGTTTTTCCCTTTTAAACATAATTGCTTTGAATGTTTTGGTTCACTATCATTATAATGTTTTTTCCTTGGAAACTATGTTTAGAGTTATAAAAGCAATAACCAGCATTACCTTAGTATTAACTCATGTATACCGAAGACTGCCTTGAAATAATTACCTAGTATAAAATCCAACCTTATTTGAATTAGTGGTACGGTTTTACCTGAGATGAATTAGCATACAAGTAGAGATTCACATCCAGATTAAATGAGCTGAAAGATGAACTGTACATTCTTCTCTTTCTTTTCTGTGCTTCAGGATAGAACATCTACCCTCAAGATTTTTTTTTTTTTAATTTATGAATGCAAATACCCTGGACACTACTTTTAGGAGCACAATTAAGAAACAGTTTTTGGAATTAAAGAGACTGCCTTTCTATCTTCCAGTTTCCATATTTTTGGAAGGTGGTAATTAGAAAAACAAGGAAGACTCTGCATTGTAATACATACAACACTTCTATTGCAAACAACACTATTAAAATCTTTAAAAGTAAAATAAAAGTTGAATTCAAGTAAACATAATATTGATGAAAAGATCTGCAATGCTATTGTTTAAAATTAATAGAATTTGGGAGGAAAATGATTATATCAAGATATAGATAAGTTCCTTTAAGAGACTCCAGACATTTTTTTTTTTTTCTTTCCAGGCTTCTTTTTTTTAACGCAAGTGGTAGATCTGATGACCTTTGAGGTCCCTCCCAACTCCAAGATTTTATAATTCTATAAGTTAGTAAATGGGGAGTTGTCCATCCTTAAAACGCTGTCCTCTCTGTC
>NW_011479862.1:8544-10388 GCF_000754665.1 Bison bison bison | reverse complement strand
GCAAATTCAGCTTCAAATGTTAATATTTTTTTAAAAATATATAAAATGTATAAATATTTTAATTTTACTATCTGTAAAACAGTAACCACTTTTTTAACACATTTTTTATTCTTGCTAGTTTTCATCAAGGTTTCTATTTTTTTTTTCTATATCTTCAAATTCTTTTCCCATTTAGGTTATTACAGAATACTTAGTAGTGTTCTATTTAGTAAAGTTCCCTATGCTATACAGTAGGTCCTTGTTGGTTATCTATTTTGCATATAGCAGTATGTACATATTCATCACAAACTCTCAGTCTGACCCTCCCCCACACCCTTCCCCTCTGGTCACCATAAATTCATTCTCTAAGACTGTGAGTATGTTTCTGTTTTGTAGATAAGAAAATTTGTATCATTTTTTAACTTGATAAATAATTTTAATCTTTAATCTTTCATAAGTGTTTTGCCTAGCTCAGAGGACAGATTTGTACCCGTAATTAAACATTAAAGTAGTTGCTTCTTCACAAACATATGTATGAGCATGTCCTCTCCAAAGATAGGGAAAGTCAGTGTTACAGAAGTTAAAACAAGAGTGAAAACATAAATAATTATTTCCAACTCTAAATAAATATAGAGGACACTTAACATTAAATTTTATATGGGAAAGATGGAAAATATAAATATTCTGCATTTATGATGTTAGTAAGCTTTTTTTTCTGTTGCCATTATGCAAATTAATTGTGTAGATGAGTTTCACTTATTTGAAGCCTAGATAAAATCACCTAGATAGCTTGGGCAGAAAGTATGCAAAACCACTAGACCATTCAGGTATGACCTAAATCAAATCCCTTAGGATTATACAGTGAAGGTGACAAATAAATTCAAGGGATTAGATCTGATAGACAAAGTGTCTGAAAAACTGTGGATGGAGGTTCATGACATTGTACAGGAGACTGTGATCAAGACCATCCCAAAGGAAAAAAAAAATGCAAAAAGGCCAAATGGTTGTCTGAGGAGGCCTTACAAATAGCTGTGAAAAGAGAAGCTAAAGACAAAGGAGAAAAGGAAAGCTATACCCATCTGAATGCAGAGTTTCAAAGATTAGGAAGGAGAGATAAGAAAGTTTTCCTCAGTGACCAATGCAAAGAAATACAGGGAAACAACAGAATGGGAAAGACTAGAGATTGCTTCAAGAAAATTAGAGATACCAAGGGAACATTTCATGCAAAGATGGGCACAATAAAGGACAGAAATGATATGGACCTAACAGAAGTAGAAGATACTAAGAAGCGATTGCAAGAATACACAGAACTGTACAAAAAAGATCTTCATGACCCAGATAACCATGATGGTGTGATCACTCACATATAGCTATACATCCTGGAATGCAAAGTCAAGTGAGCCTTAGGAAGCATCACTACAAAGAAAGCTAGTGAAGGTGATGTGATTCCAATTGAGCTATTTCAAATCCTAAAAGCTGAGGCTGTTAAAGTGCTGGACATGTTAACATGCCAGCAAATTTGGAAAACTCAGCAGTGTCCACAGGAGTGTAAAAGGTCAATAGTTGTCATTGCAATCCCAAAGAAAGGCAATGCTAAAGAATCTTCAAACTACCCTACAATTGCATTCATCTCACACGCTAGCAAAGTAATGCTAAAAATTCTCCAAGCCAGGCTTCAGCAATACATGAACCATGAATTTCCAGATATTAAAGCTGGATTTAGAAAAGGCAGAGGAACCAGAGATCAAACTGCCAACATCCATTGAATCATCAAAAAAGCAAGAGAATTTCAGAAGAAACATCTACTTCTGCTTTATTGACTATGCCAAAGCCTTTGTGTGGATCACAACAAAGTGTGGAAAATT
>NW_011479862.1:4112-5847 GCF_000754665.1 Bison bison bison | reverse complement strand
AAAAATATCTCAGAGTGGAAGTCTTAATTTCTACACACAAAAGGACATATTTGCTCTGGAAAATTTGGTTTCTATTTACATAATCTATGGAAAAAATTCAGAAGAAAAAAGGAAAAAGTCATAGTCATGGCTTTTTCACTACTGAGAATGATTGCTTCTTTCTGTAGTGCTAGCTTTTCTTTGGTTGCATATATTTGAATTGCTGAAGCAGTTTTTGAATATACTATGTGAAAAACTTTCCTGGAAAACTAAAATTAAGTAGAGGTACAATTCTTCATGAGCAAACCATGAAATGATAAAGGCATAGTTTTCTCTTAGATATTTATTCCTATTTAAATTCAGTGTTACAAGTCAGAGAGACCTGGACCTAAAACACAACCCAGAATTTAATAATTACATGACCTTAGGCAAGTCAAGTAATCTGTTCAAGACTGTTTTCTATGTGTAAAGTAGAGATGGTCATAGTATGTAGACTGTTAGATTGTTATGAGGATTAAATGAGATAGTATATGTAAAGCTCTTGGTACTTGACAAAGCTCAATAAATGATAGTCCCTTTACTCTCACTCCCTCCTCTTGCTCCCTCCTATGGTGATTTCCTATTGCAAAAGCCTACTTTCTTCAAGCTAAGAAGATAATCCTTTTAGCTGTGTTCTTCAAGTTTTCACTATTATTTTGATGGCTCAACATTTCTGAAAGGTTAACTTTCTTATAAAAATCATCTCAGCTTCTTATACAGAGCATGATAATATTCTTTCCAACACATACACTCACCCCAACAACAATAAGCACCAAAGTACTCACCTCTTAACATCTTAGACATTAACAATATCTGACACAGATTCTCCGGAAGCTCAATTCTTCTTTGGAAGCATGTAGTCCACATCAGTATTTCTTACTTGTGTGGCTTATCCATTACACCATGGCTTTTATCCTCTGTTGCTGAGGCAGGAATGTCGAGTTCAAAGCCTTAGGAAAGGGAGATTCCAATAGACTTACATGAGCAGAAGGCAAATCTATGCTGAGAACTCAATAAGTTATCCTCTGAAACACATTTTACACTTTTAAAGTTCAGTACTATAGTCAGGGCAGCAAGAGATTTGGATCTCAAAGGTTTATAGTTCTTTTCAATAACTGCTACTCTGAGGTATAGCACTCTTTTACTCTCATATATATTGACATTCAGAATCTTACACAGGTCTACAGAGCTCATCTCATGACTGTGGATAAGACTCAAGCTTTAAAAAAAAAGTAGCTGAATTATATACACACATGTGCACACACATATATTTAAAAAGGAAAATCATACATGCAGAGTGATTAAAAAAAAAAACCTACTTTATGTAGACTTTTCATTGAATGTTTCAACAGAATGTTTCCAGATAGAGCTTATGTACAATTTGCAGATTAGGTATGACTATATCCTCTTGTTATTAATCCCCACAAAACAAAATAAGATAATAAATCTTAGAGGATTACAATTTAGAATAAACATTAATTTCCTAATGACTCAAAGTATATCAAATTTCTACCTTGAAGAGCTTTTCTATCTTTCAGTTGACTCACAGTCCAATTAGCAAAAAGACACAGATGCAATTTATAAAGTTGACAAAAATAAGAAAAACACTTGGATAAGACTAGTTTTGAAACTTCTACCTATTTCCTTCTACCTCACCTCAAAAGAAATTAATTAATAATCTTTTTGGAAAATTTAAAATGCTAAATCATTACACTAA